>NC_135139.1:16363636-16666666 GCF_051014445.1 Colletes latitarsis | reverse complement strand
CACCTGTCCATATGTGCATGCTTAACGTATTTCATATCAAATGATTCCCTCCTCCTAAAGAGAATTTATACAATTAATTTCAAGGTATATTCAAAAATAAATGCTTCTAGGGGAAATGCAATTTTACGCCATAATGCTTGTTACTTTCTAAAGCAATTGTTTTGACTGTCAATAAGAGTGGGTGCACGTTGTCGATAGTTTTAGCGTTAATTAACGTTATGTATTTCCGTGGAAACAACTTAAATTACAATTTCACGACGCACGCGTGTTCCAAAGTAGCGTGACTCGCCTCTCGGAACTCCCCATTGCTCTTTGTCTTCTCAAACTGCCGTGTATCGTTGTCCCGGAAACACCTTTCGCCTCGAGCGAGGGGTAAACCGACTCCCCGATCCGTGGAAATTCTAGAAGCGTACCAAGACCAGCGGCTACGAATGAGAAACTTGCTCCGGAGGTCCGCGGCGCTTCCCGTTCGATAGTAGGTGTTAGGAATACTTTTCTGCGTCCCACGTAAATAAGAGGTTATTAGGACGGAAATAACCAAGTGGAGCACAATTGGTTAATTCGCGTGCGAACACGTCGACAGTGTGCAGGACCACCGCGAATCGCAGCGTCGAAGACTCGTTTCCTGTCTGCTGTCTTCTCGAAATTATTGCTTTTATTTTAACTTTGTATAGAAACGACGATATACTGACTGGAAAAGTACCTTTCGAACGATAGGGGAAATTAGACTTTAAATAAATGAATCTGAGACAATCAAATAAATATTGAACATTTGGTTACTATCGTAGTAGAATACGATCGTGTAAAGAAGAGAGAAATTATTCAAGTATCAGGTAATAATTGTTATCGTAGTATATTATTATCGTGGTTTGTTTTGAACTGGCGAGCGCCGAAACATTAGATAACCGTCGCGTGACTGTGATAAGCGGTTGCCTTATCATAGGCGCTGTAGCTCGATGCATATCGTATTTAAATACGTGTTCTTACCGCGTAAAGTGTAATAGACTGCTAAATGGATACATCCTCTTCTACCTATAGTTTGGAGCAAGAACAGCCGAGGAATCTAGAATGGAAATTGTACGAGCTGATGATCATGGAGTGGAAATGTTAATTTACGACTGTTCCGGTCATATTGTTGCGTCTGCGCACGATAATCGCGTTCTCGCACGCGATAGGTAAAGGAATTTGTACGATTACGCGAAACGAACTGTCAGGAATTTTTGCCAATTCGAAACGATAGATAGAACACTCGACTGTTGTTTCCAATGAAAACAAACAATTCTTTCGATCGTAGTAGATAAAAATGACGCTTAAGAAAGTGTAAAGATGTGCACGTTTAACGTATTTGATATCGAGAAAGTATTTTATTAAAAAAGCGAGACGAATCTTGGGTAGAATTTTCATTTCGATAACGTGAGATCGCTCAGCAGCTTCCTCGAGGCACAGGATCGCACGGAGATATAAAATTAATATTCCAGAAGCAACTTCCCGGCGAACTAATTAATTCGACTGTAATTAAATCAACGAAGGAAAGAAACGTAGCCGCGTCGGGCATACAAAGTGACGTCGTCCCTTCGTATTGATCGACGGGACCGACCGTCTCGATCGTCGAGCCCGATCGTTTGGAGCGCCATTGCCATGGAACAGGGCCAACAGGGGAGGAAGCAACGCGAAACGGAGGGGGGGAAAAAATAGAGAATAAGGAAGCGCAGGGACAGTAAAATGTCGTTTATGGGCCGATCGGATGAAAAGCGCGGGCGAACGCCCTCTTTATATTTCGCCGGGAATGGCTATGTATCTGGACACCGGGGCTGGAGAATCCCCCGTAGGGAAAAGGGCGCATTATAATTTCCCATAAAACGCTTTATGATGACAAAACGCCGTGAACGTCTTCCTGGGACGACCATCGGGGCGATGTTATAGTTTTAGAGACGATCTCGCAGTAAAACTGCGCAACCTGCACGACGTATGTACAACGCACGAAACGACTGATCATTGTCCTTTCCAACCCCCCTGTATCGAGAGTCGATACACTTATTCCTCGACTATGAATATCTCGACGACGATGTATCGAATACGAGTGCTTACTGTCGGTAACACGATTGTATTGTCTTTTATGGCCGGGGGATAAAATCATTGTTTCGAACGCGTAATTTCCCAGTGATACGACATTCGATGCAAACGTTGCTTAATATTGGATACCGAACGCCGTTTAGTAGGCTGTTGTCGCAATCGTATAAAAAGAATCACACTTTCTCGATAGTATAGATAAATAATTCAAGTTACATATAGTCAGAAATTATTAATGAAACGCAATAAAATAGAATACTATTATTGTATCATCGAGATATGGTATTGAGTTCGTGTATATTGGATCTACCATTCCTCTGT
Organism: Colletes latitarsis; assembly: GCF_051014445.1. Lineage (NCBI taxonomy): Eukaryota > Metazoa > Arthropoda > Insecta > Hymenoptera > Colletidae > Colletes > Colletes latitarsis. The sequence goes on along the minus strand of NC_135139.1, from coordinate 16,664,275 downwards.
GTTTTTTATTTTTCTGTGTACACCATCTCGTTACAAGATTCAATATTTCCCTGTAATTCAATCCAGTATATACGACTCTTGCACCCAGAAAACTGAACAAATGTATTTACAATAATTCTGAGTGAAACATTAACAGTATTCTTCCTTCCTCCCGAATTATAGTTAATATATTGATTTGAAGAAAACAATAAAATTACACCTACCTGCTCCACCACGAAGATTCGTTGCTACGTATTTCCTTTAAAAACAACACGCGCAGACAATGGGAAATCGTCCAATAACGCTATTCGATTACGACCACTGGTGCTCTTTTTTCCGGAAACAACAATTACTGGTAGCGTTATCGGATCTCGTCGACCTTGGATTCGTACGATATCACGAAACCGAGATCGAAAAGCTATCGTGTGTCGTTTGACGAGCATTCGTTCGCGGCTACTCACCTGGTCGCGTAACTCCAACCGAACCGGAAGGCTGCTCGAGACGAGGGGTGTCGAAGGAAGAAGAAGACGAGACAAGTGATCGTGTCTGGATCGTTTTTTTTTTTTTTTCATTTTTTTCAACAGGAACGTACGTTTATTTTGCACTGAGCAGAAATACAAGCTATTCATGAAAGATGAGGTTACAGCGGCCGCAAGCCCCCCGCCCCTTTTTTTTCTCTCCGCACCCCGCCCATAGTCTACTCGAAGAGTCACTCTCATCCTCGATCGTCGCGCACGAGCAACCTGTTCCACGCACACTCACTGTCTCTCTTTTTCTCTCGTACCTCCACTCGCTCTCTATCTCTCTATCTCTGTCCCTCTCTTACTCTCACGTCACCTCTTTCCCCTTCTCCTCCCTCCCAAACCGTTCTCGTCGCTTTTGTTTTTTACTCTGCTCACCACCGCCCGAATGTAGAGCAAGATTATTAATCATACATGTACATATAATTACATTTTGTGCATTATCATAATTTAATATACATATAGATGATATATATATTATATCTTAGAAAATAAATATATATATTTATATATATATATATATATATGTGTATTTCAATATCGTTTACTCCGTCTTCGTGTAATTCTCCTTAAAAAATAACGATATTTAGAGTACGCTACGGTGTTAATAAGAGCCACCGGGAGAGGAAAGAAAAGAATGAAGAGGAATAAAGTGCTGCGAGGCGGTTATTCGAGCCGCTCGATTTCGCCTTCTATCTCTCTCTCTCTCTCTTTCTCACGCTCACTATCGTGCTCATTTACGCAGACACCCACGCATATACAGACAGATATTCCGCGTCCACGGAATAATACGAGGGACACGGTACACACACGCGAATCCTTTGAAAACTTTCTTTCTCTCTTTTGCATACTTCCGACTCATTCAGTTTACCTCCGTTCACTCTTACTATCCGCCCTTGCTACACTTTCTCGCTCACTTTCGCTCGTTCCTCTGTCTTTCTTGCGTTCTACTAATCATTTTCACGCGATTTTCCGAGGTGGCCAACGATCTTCGACCATCGAATGCTGGCGACGTCTTCGAATAGCCTCGTTACCGCGAGCGGGTAGGGTGTGTGTAATACTTTCGTGCTCTCGTTTGAAGATCGACAGTAAAGCCTTCGTTTCATAGGGTATTTCGATTACTTTTTTTTTTCGTTTATTTTTCTGGTAATTTTTGGAGACAGTCGGAATTCGTCAGAATCGTTTTTTTTTCTTTTTTTTTTGCGGTGTGCCAATGTTAACCCATTGACTTTTATGCAAAGCGTCCCCGCGACTCGCGGCGACAACGAAGATCGAACGGATTCCTCGTCCAGGAGTTCCGAGACTCGGTGAAAATTCGACATTAAATATTCTTCGTAGTTTTCGTCTAATTTTTTTTTGCGCCAGGAGTCACCCATCCACGTTCCACGTTCGTGCCGCGAGTCACCGGGGACACCGTTGTATGTTTCCTTCCGACCTCACCTTCAATGCAATAATAATGATAATATACATTAATTTCAATTTAATTTAATCTTAAAGTTAAAGTAAAAATTAAAATATATATTACACATATGTTCTACAATATATTACAGGAAAACTTAAAGCGACATTCTCTGTACCGTCATACTACACCTAACTTTTTTTTTTTTTTTATCACTCAGACCGTCGAGAGTTTTTAGTCATCCCTCGAGCGAATTTTGATTATATCGAATAAAGATACGCTGCGCGATAACGCTGACACTTAACACTCTCTCGTAACAAATATTACCATCATAATAAGGTAGTCACGATGCAGAATAAAGCCAATCCTTTCTACGCGTTCGCAGGATCTACGCGAAACGACGATAGTAACATTCTTATGAGAGGCAATCTCGAGACTCTCATGAAACTGCTCGATTTACCTCGACCTCCCTTCGCGACTATTCCCCGGATATCGCGGACCCGGGGAAGTCGAAAAGTTCAGCGTCCACGCCAACCATCGGTACCGCGACGAACATTCTGCAATGAAAACGAAGCGAATCGTACCCATCGAGAAGTGACTACGTTCCGCGTCTGTCACGAAAGAAGCGCCACTCGGAACGGTTGGGCCGGCTCAGACGCTAATTCGTACCTAATTAAGATCCTACTAAACGACCAATCGACACGTGTCGACATTAACAAATTGAACTACACCAGTCACGATCATGGAGACTCTCTCAATCATCGACGTTTTTCTTCGCGCGACGATGACAGAGCTGGGTGCGAAATAAAATTAATTTATAGCAATTTTACAATCGATACTAGTTGCTGCTTTTGCAGCTGGCTTTTTCGAGTTCAACCCTTTGAACAAGCTCCATGCAAAATTGGCGAAATGTCGAAACGTAGGATACGAATTATATTCGGAAGCATCATAGTGTGTTAAATCGAATAAATTCTTATCCGTTCGTCGTGAAGCATTTCAATTTATAATTTATATATGAGTTTATGTTTGATTTTCATTCGAAAATGCTATCTATTGTGGACAAGAATTTTACCCAGCTCTGCTACCAAGTGTAGAATTAAGCGACCGCTCGAAGCTACTGTGAAAATGGTCCAAGTAAAAAATTTGAATTTATCGTTTATTTTATATTGCATCGATTTACGTTATACTGATATGGACTGGAAACGAGTCTTGTATAATTACTGGCATGTATTATTCTTTGATCCATTAAATACCAGAGAATTCTGACATTTGAAACTTTCTTTGCTGGTATTAAAATTTATTTGAAAGCAGCACTCGTATCGAGCAGTCAGTTAATTTCTTTCCGTTCTCTGATCGATCGACCTGATCGTGACAAGATCGTTCAGAAAGTCGCAGCGAAGAATCGTCGGCCACGCGTCGAGGAAAGACTTCTGTGTTAAAAGTAGAGCCTACGATTCTGGACGTGTATCGAAATACATACGTAGCTATGAAAATCATCACAAAGAACACGGGAACGTGGTAGTGCCTCTCGTTTCGCGTGTATTTAAGATTCAGCATATTTCAACACATACTATTATTTTTAAACATTGACCATTTGTTGTTTGTCTGTCACTGTCATTTTCATTCGTTACATCTGTTTCTTGTCTATTTAACCATTCAAGAAATTTAATTTGATGCAACAGTCGGGATTACACAAAGTTGAATGCTCAAGATAGAAATAAAATGCAGAATTTTTTTTGGAGAACGTGTAGAAATTCTTGTAAACTAGTTTTTTTATTTAATTGATCTTTGACAAATAAATTTCGATTCAAGATATGCGCGAGTATGTCATTTTTCAACATTATATTATTAAATTAAAACATTTATGGTGTTGAAATTTAATAAGTTTAACTAAGCAATGAATAAAATTGTATTTTTTTTTATCAGAGAAGGTAGAGTAAAGAATTATTTAATTTTGTACGTGGAATTTAATTCTCTTTAAGATTTATTTAAAACAATTTTAAAAATTTTCACAAATAACAAATATATATCGGGAAAATCAAGAAACTACAACAAATAACCATCGTTGAAATGAGAATATAAAACTTAAATACGAAGTTTAAGTGAAATCCGGTCAGCCGTTTAAACGCAATCGTGTTAACCCTCTATGAACCCACGTCCACTATCTACATTTTTTAAACTTGACTTAACCTTACTATCGATGTAAAGAAATTTTACTCTTAAAGCAATAGCAGTAACTATTCTAGAATTTCTCACCTCTGGGTGAATACAGTTGAAGGTTTCGCATTTATTAAAATCTATCGATTCTCTTGGAAGCCAAATATAAGTTCGGTTATAGAGGGTTAAAAACCATACACACGTGCATACATACGTAAATACGATCGTCCAAAGAAATCATTTATCTTAATAATTGCAACGAAATCGTACCTTAATACGTGTTTCTCCGTTAAAGAAGATCCTTTGAAATTTTTAACAATCACGAAGATTGAAGGTTGAAAGTGTAACGAAAAATTACAATTGTATCATTTTGAGAACAATGAAAATAAAAGACCAACGTTGTAATGGACGCGTGAAAATAATACTGCGCGTCGAATTACGCTGAACCTTAAATTACACGCGTAACAAGGAGCAATGTAAAAACACGTGTATCCTTATATTAATATCACGTGAAATAACAACACGCGTCGAAATGCGTACAACCTTAGTGTCACGTGTACGCGCGGGTCCGTGTACACGTAAAAAGGGGGCTCTAGTTGAAAGCAAGCTCACTCAAGCACGATGAGAAATTTGTTTATTAATGAATTATTTACAAAGCGCGGCCGGCCCGGTCGCTCCGTTAGCCGAATAAGAAGCGTGCGCCGTTCGTGAACGCAAAAAATCTCTAGGCAGACAACAATTAGGATCGATGGGAATCGCGACGGGGTGCCTCGATCCGACGACGACGATCGATCGATCGGAACGATGCGGACGCGCGCGAAAATAATCCGAATAAAGAAACTCGACAGTTTTCCAATCGATTCGATCCCTTAAACGTTAAACGTTCGAAACGATTCGTTAATCTTTGCTCGACATCATTTTTAATAATTATGTTACGTATCGTTAAAGGTTATCGAAACGTTTCGAACGAACGTCAATGAAAAGATTCTTCGAAAAAGCTTTCGAGTTTCTTTATCGTACAAGCGATATTCGATTCTAACGTTAATAAAAATAAAGTGTGGAAAATATATCCTCGTCCCCGGGGGGAGCAGCGTCGCGACGACGTCCCCCGGGTCGTTCGGCGCGTTTCCCATCGATCGATCAGCGATTTCGTGCACACATATCGAATTAAAAACGTTTTCAATCGCAAAGGTACGCAGGAAGAACGTTCTCTCTCTCTTTCTCTCTCTCTCTCACGTTAACGTCGAGCTATCCTCCTACAGCATCCACATACGGTTGCTTAAATTCATCGTCGATCGATTAATTCAAATATTAATTAGCGTCCTTACAAATAATCAGCTCGGACTCCTCCTCGTTCGCGAGCCTAAAATCCTTTAGTTTAATCTTGGCTTTCATGTTTTTTTTTTTTTTATTATTCCTTTGTACAACGAACAGATACGATAAAGTAACGTTAAAAGTAAAGAACAATGCGGTAAAGTAGTTCTTACAATATTAATCATAGTATGCGTTATTCAATAATATATAAAGGTAATAATCAAGGCTCCGCGCGGAGTAAATAATTTACGTAAGAAATTCTGCGTGAATCAGCTATGTCCTGAACAAACGCCCATCGCCCGTTACAACACGCTCGTTTCCTCGTTTATCCCCGTGTTACACGCCCGTAGAAGTCTTTCTCGTTTTCGTTTTCGTTTTCGACGCCTTCGTTCCCTCCCCATAAATCCCTCGGCGTTCTTTCGCGCGAACCGTACCGATTTGACACGTCGCTTCCGCGAGATCGTGACACCTCGTTACTCACGCACCCATCCAGCACATCACACATCTCGCGGGTCTTTTAGCTTCTTTGTACATCTTTGTCCTTCGTGCGCGTGCACGCTGTCGCGGTCTTTCTCTCGCGCTGTTCGTTCGACGTTACCACGTCCACCTATCGAAAACGAACCAAAGAACCGAGAAACAGAAGAAGAGGAAGAAGAAGAAAGAAAGGAAAGGCGAGACGCTGATTGGCTCGCGAGCGTCCGTGGATGTTCGACGCAATCCTTCGATATCGATTCGAACGGTTCACGGAGGGCGTTCGAAATTTCTGGACTTGGACGAGAATATCCGGAATCAAAGACTTCTCCTACGGAAAAATAATACCTCAGCACCACGGGGGTGGAATCCTTCGAGTCGACCCTTCGTCAAACATCGAGGTCTCGAACTGAATCTTAAAGACACGGGTCACCGAAATGGACGCTTTCGCGCAGCAAGATGGATAGTAACCCTCTGAAATAAATCTAGAGCTGGCGTTCGATTATTTCTCCGAGGGTAGAATCGATCGAATCATCGGATTCTTGCAACAGAACATTTATAGGAATTTATAATCTCGTGCCAACCCCATTTTCCGATCGAATCTCGCGTGTTCACTCGCGATGATCGGTCGAGTAGGCCTGCGTACGCGCAAAGGGGCAATTAGGCGATTGATTCCGCAGCGAGAACGCGCGTTTCGTCCGCGGGAGACCATTTTCCGTTTCGTTTCCAAACGTCTCGACCTTTCGCGACCCGTTCGTCCACCGTTGGGTCTCTTTCCGCCTAACTACTAGCAGTAATCCTAACGGAGTACTCTAATATACATTTATATTTATTTATATATATTTATATATATATATATTTATATGTATAATAATAGCCGATACAAATATCACATGTGATCACCTACTAGACTCGTTACACGAGCTCGCTACTCCCGTTGTACAAAATGTCGAGTCTTCGGAGAATTTGAAATCAGCGCAAAGTGTCTCGACCATCGAAAGTCGCATTTAGTAAATTAGTCCCGATATTATTGGAAGGATGTCGTTTTACTTTTCCACCGTTCGTACGAAATGATGCTGTTTCGCTCTTTCATTTTTACAAAACGAGTCGTCGAGGGACTGGTTTTCTCTAGTAATCGTATACAGTACGGTTCTCTTCGTCTCTTAAATCCGCGAATGACCGTACGAAACTGTTACACGATCAGTTATCCGGGTCGTGCTGTTCGCCGATCCTCGCCCTAAATTTAGAAAGAAATTCTCGCTTCCGAAATGCATTCTCCCGACGGACTACCGGTTCTCGCCGATTTATACACACCGATCTACTGGATACAGGGACGTCCTCGCGAAGGGGTAGGGGATAATGGCCCGTTTTCCAAAAATTGGGCGTCGATAAATTTCGACGATCGACGAATATCGTGGAGGAACGTCACGATGGTTTGAAAGCTTGAACCACCACGAAGAAAGTGTAAATTTTGTTGATTGTTTAGGAAATAACCGTATTAATATAGCAACAGTTTTAAATCGTTTTTAAGCAGCGATATATAGTCAAGTATATACAGAGGAAGCAGAAATATTATTAAAATTTGAATACGAGGTATGAATAGGGACAGTTTGAACCATGAAAATTATTTATTATTGTTTAATCAAAAATAAGTGAGCGAACTACGGTCGAATAGTCTTGCGACTAAAAGCATTTATCAAGGTTGGTTACTGAAGCCTCCGAAGCACAAGAAATATTATAGAGTAACGATATTTGAATAAAAAACGTGGTTCGTTATATTTTTCGAGTCCTGAAGAAACACTGCTAGGAGTTACAAAAGCTCGAACCGAGCTTCCATGTTTCTGCTCGCCCTCGCATATCACAGATCATTACGCGAACATTAAACAAACTGAATGAGGTTCTTCTACATCCCTAACAATTTAAAAAAAAATTTAAACTTTCCTTCGAAAGTCGTGTATATGTGGAAGCTTCTGAAGAATCTGTCTACTCTAATACGCCATAATTGTTTTAGGGGGACCCGAATAAATATTGGCAGAAATGATTGCATTGGAAGTTATTTTTTGATCGACACGCCGATCGGTCATTTATTTCCCGCCAATCTAATACGATTTTTTTTAATTACAATTTCACACCGCCTCGTCGAGAAACCGAGAGAAACAGGCACGCAGCGTCGACAGAAGAAGAACAAGAAGCGACGTCGAGAGAAAGCAGCGACGGCTGCGCAAGCGCATTCTTCGTTTATTATAATAATATTCCACGGCGGCAGAAAAACAAGCTGCGATTACAAGACTCTCCCTCACGCTCGATCTCGTTCTCTCCGCCTTTCAAAGCACGCGCACCAGTGTTTTGTTCGTTCCGCATTGTCGTAATACAAAATACTCGGTTGAAGTTTCTCCGCTACCTTTCAGCGCGCGGGATCACACGTAATAAATCACATTATCATAATACGTTAATATTCACAATTATACAAATAGAGATGTATACACAACGAGGTACAGAATTCCAGAAAAATTATCACACGCTCGCTTTCATCCACGCGTCACCGTCCACGCTCGCGAACTCACCGCATTCGTACCGAGTCACGCGTCGTTCTGCCACACGCAAATTCGTTCGTTCACAGTCGCGCGTATTCCGTTCGTATAATGTAATTATTATATACCTAAAACACACCGTTCGTATTTTTTTTTTTTTTTTTTACGTACAAGAAGAAACGTCAATAATCGATAGTTTAATCGTGGCTAAAACATAGAGCGCTGTCGCATGCCTGTATAAAATCCCTAAAAATACTATATACCCTACCAATGAATTGTGTTGGATGACAATAGTGACTATGCGGTGACTGTTGGCTGGTTTTTTTTTTTCTCCATTTTCGAGATCGATTTCGGGCTCGCGCCGCGAGACTCCGCTCGTTTCAGCGTCGTGCGTTTCCTTTCTCGTTCGATCCTTCCCGAGTCGCGGTCCATCGTTCTCGCGGCGACCGCCACGAAGATCGAGTCACGTGCCGAAAAATCGTTCGGTTTCCATTTTGTTAGGCCTCGAGGTAGTCCGACGACGTTGACGATTCGTCGATCATCGAATCGTCGGCGTCGGTTCTCGGTGCACCTCGTGAAAAGCGAGTTTCTAACGGAATGCATTGGTTTGCCTTTCTTTTCTCTTCGATTACTCTCTCTCTCTCTCCCCAAAGTCCTGCACTCTCGGTTGGTCGCGATCGAACATTCGTTTCGTCGTTTTCCTCCATCGAGTTCCCATTCGCCGTTGTCCCCGCTTCTCATTTTCACCCGTTCTTCGTCGTTCGGTGCTCGCCTAAACGCGAGCACGCTAGTCGCGCGCGAACGGCGATCCTCGAATTTTTGCTCGAGCGTGTGGCCACGCTTTTCTCGTGTGTCCGTGTGAACGGTGCGCGCCGTGTGGTCACGGCTACGTCGAAAGACTCGCGTCGGTGTGTTATATACTGTGTGTCGCGTGTTTCGTCCCCTCCCCCACCCCCGTCGCGGTGGACGAACAAACGAATATCGATATATAATATATTCGGTTCGCGATTTACTTTTTTTATTTTGGCTCCTTTTTCTTCCGAGTGGGTTATCCGTTGTTTTCGTGTGTGTTTCTGTTCCGCGTGTTCGTGTGGTGTGTGCGTGTGTGTGTGTGTGTGCATCGTGTGAGATGAAATAGAGACACGGAGAAGGACGGACGCCTCTTAATACACTGCGCCCTCGTGGTTCTGTTTGTTCTTTGTTTTACTTAACTCGTTGCACGATTTTTATAAGTCTTTAAATGCCAAAGGTCACTTTTTAAAAATATAGGTGTCTCTCGACTTTGTTTTACTTTGTTTCTCTCTCTCTCTCTCGTTCGCTCGATCTCTTTCTTCCCACCTCTCGCCCCTCTCAATCAACTCTACTATCTCTCGCTTGCACTCTCACTCAAACTTTGCCACTTCGTCGACCGGTAGCCTATCAATTGTAACGGAAATAGAAAACGTTAGATTCAATTGCCCTATGATAACGGATAGCGAACAATATAGTAAGCACTTTCACGAAGTTTGATTTAACGGATTCTATAGGTATGAGAGAAAGCGCGATAGGGTCAACCGCTACCAGTCAAACAAAGTGTCCCACAAAATCCCTTTCGTTATTTACTTAAATCTTTTCTAACGGCGTAATTCCCGAATAAATGACGTCTCGTACTGCGTCCAATTTTCTACCCCTATTTTCGTCGCGACGCGAGGCGTCTCGTCGACGAAATCAATTTTAAGAACGGTCATATTTCTTCCAAATAATTTTTTAAATCCTTCAACGAGCATCGATTCCATCGCAAATGTAAAATAAAAAATATTTGTAATCTCTAAATCCATAAACGAAAGAATCTAGTGTATGTAGACGCTTTAAAATTAATATGAACTGTCTGAAATTGATGCAGAAAGCCTTGCAGGATCCTCGAGAGCGCCCTGAAACCGAGGACGGTCGCCTTGCGTCGCTCCAATCGTTAATTAAATTAACGTTCCCGTCTCTTGTAACCCCCGGCAATGCATTAGCAACGAATTTTCTCTTCCGTTTGCGAAGTCAGACGCTCCGGAACTCGCGCGAGCGTGGCCTAACCGGCTACTAAGCGCCGTGAGATTTTCTCCCTTAAAGCTTACCCCTTCCACCCCTGTTCCAACGACTTCCGCGTAACTAGCTCGCCCGTTTCCTCGTCAGAATGCTGTACAATTTCGCAAAATTCGACGGAGATAGTATTTAGTTCCATTATCTCTGCCCCCTCCCCCCACGTTGCCTACCATTCCGTTATTACTATTACTATTACTATTACGTTATCTCTTCGTCCCCCGTTTTGCGCGCGAAGTTATGCTGATTGCGTTTCGTTTCTTCTTTCCTGTCGTTCCTCTATTCTTCCTGGTCCTTACTCTCTCTCTCACGCATTCACACGTTCTCTCATTCTCTCTGTCTATTACATCACGCACGCATCGTCTTCCTCGCTACCACTTAAAGTCCTGTAATTTACAGTTACTATACAACATGACTGAAAATAGCTTAAACCACAATAATACAATTACAATCGTGCTGCGTCCGTGTTTTTATCCACTTCTTACGCGTCTGTCATTCGTTCGTTTACCACTTAGTTCGTTTGTTTTTCTTTTCTCTCTTCTGTATGTATACGTTTAACGTTCCTTCCGAATATTCGTAGTATCTTCCTCCTCGCCGTTCACCTCTGACCTTATTGTACGCGAGTATCATAAAACACTTATGTCCACTTATCGTACCTCGTACAACGATACAGCTTCTTCTAAAAGGTTTCCTTAGAGTTTCTCTTAGGTACTTACACTTCTATCTATGTATATCCACCTATCTATATTTATAGACTTTTTTTTCTTTTATATATAATAACTCTTTTTTTAACACCACCCCGTCCCCCTACCCCTTTTCGTTCTCCTTTTCCTCACTCTCTCTCCGTCGATCTATTTTGTCTGCCTATCTAAGGTGTCTATCTAACGGTCTAGCTATCCATCTATCTATCTAAACTTCTAACTACCATTTATTAGTTCTTAAGGTGTCCGCACTCTCGCCTTTTATTACCTGGTTGTTTAATTACACGTGCATCCTATCGCTCCTGTTTCTCCGTTTTCGTTCGCCTCCCATCGTGTTTAAAACAAATGCACTCGCGTCCCTTTCGTACGAACGTTCGTTAAATATACATATATATATAGTTTTATATATGTATATTATATATCTACAGGGTTTCGTTGGTCGCCGGGATGAAAACGCGCGAAACGCCCGTCCCGCGATCGCGTCGGACCGCTCGTTAACTCGACCCGTCTCGACCCTTTGTACCTCCTTGTTCGCGCCCTTCGATCGACTTCGTTTCACGATCGGTCGTCGCGCATTTTCCGCGAAGGTTTCGCCAACCAAGGGGATCCCTCGATCCTTTCGAGGATCGAGAGGACGACGACGGCGATTCTGTAACGAGAGAGACGATCGCGATCGAGCGACGAGCACCGTTTTCGTATCCTCGTTTCACCTCGCCTACCAGAGACAAAGAAACGAAAAAAAAAATAGAGAATAAAGTGTGGTCGGGGCGCCCTCGCGGAAACGCCGCACGACGCCTCGCAATATATGGCTATCAAAAAGACATCTGACTCTCTCTCTCTCTCACGCTCTCTTCCTCTCACTCTCACTCTTTCTCTCTCTCTCTCGTAATCCTCGTTTATCCTAAATCTTGTAAATGCTGCGTATATATATTTACTTTATTTATAATTATCCGTGAACATGGTAACAAATAATGAAACACTGACAAAAATTGCACAATATACAAACTTAGTGTTCTGCTTTCCAACCGTTTTATCTCTTCCCCGTGGATTCGTATGTGTTCGTTGAACCCCTGCACCCCAACCCCCCCCAAATCCCCTAACCCCCCCAGTTTAATCGTTTTTTGGAACACATTCTCGCGAGAAAAACAGAACACTCGCATGCACGCGCCATCCCCCCCTTCGTAATACGCACCCTCTTCGCGTGCAGACACATTGAATTTACGCGCTCGCGCGCGCGTACACATATACACACGCAGCCACACGCTCGCGCCAACGACGCGTCGACACTCTTCGTCAGTCAGGCTTACTTAGTAGGTACGGTATCGTTTTACGTTCTACGTGCGTTATCAGTTAATTTATTTGGCCACTCAACATTTAAAATTTAGTTTTTTTTTTTTTTGTTATTTATTTCCCTTATCTTCGTTTTGCTCGCCGACCTCGTAACCCTCTCAGGTAAAGATTAGTCTTCTTAAGCGGTAGAACTCGTCCGCCTCTCGATCGTCCGCTCGATTCTCGGTATTATCGTTATCATTATTACTATATTACTACTCTATTTTGTTCTCCTCTCGTTCGATGAGCGACCCCCATCGGTTCTTCGTTACTCCCGGATACGCTTTTCGCGTCGCCCCTTCTCGTCCCTCCCAATCATTCTCTCTCGTCTGACGCGTGATTCTCGAAGATCGACGATCAGCGAACAACGACGCGTCCCCGCGGTTCCGAGTCGTTCGAGATCGTCGGATCGATCGGTAATCGGAAACCAGGTTCGTAATCTGCAATCGTAAATCAGCAAAATTGTTAATCTTTCGGAGCTAATGGCGTTCGATTACCGATTCACTTCTCGATCTCCTGTACCTGTGATCGTCAATTACACTTTACCAGTCCGCTGTTTTGGGGCACGGTGCCGCGCGACGCCCGCCGTCTGGCCTCCGTTCGGCGCTCGCGATCGCGAGAGGAGGGGGGGAAATGACGCGCCCGGGAAGGGGGGGCCGAGCCTGACGCGTGGAAACGGTTCTAGAGCTTTGTGCGGAATGTTGCCCGTTTTATTTTGTCCCTTATGTATAATATATATATTGTTTCGGTGAGTAAGACGAGAATATTAAAAAATATATATATATTTCATTTATTTCTGTTGAGCCTCCGACGTGAATCTTCTCCCCCGATCCCGAGCGCGACGAACGTCGCCTAGAAAAGCAATCGTACAAAAGTACAAAGTCTGATTCCGTGTTTTCGTGTTTTTCATTCGTTTGTTTAAAAACCCATTGGACGCGCGCCGCTAACGAAAGAACCCCCCGGCAATTCCCGTCGAATTCTTCGAGCAAGAACCGGAGGATCCTTCCCGTGAAAAATATCGCTCGCGACGGGCGTCGATGGCGAAACGATCGAATCCGCGACTCGACGGGAACAAAGGGTAACTCGGCGGTGAGGGGGGCGAGGGAAGGAGGCGTGGTAGGCGCGGAGAAGCGGAGCCTCGCGATGTAATTCGCACTGTAAATTCGGGATTAGCGCGCGACACGGTAAACTTTGCTTCCGTCGAAACTGGCCGAAATCACGTATTCAATTACGGTTCGTCCTGCTTCTCCCCCCTCCTCCCCCACGTCCTTCTCCGCCTCTCCCGCGGTACCGCGTTGTTCCGGCGCCCCGCGAACAGAATTTCGATTATTACAGCAGCCCCGGGTCGAAGGATCGGAGCACGATAAGCGCCGCGAGCGCGTTTTCGAACCGCGAACGCCTTTCCTCGAAGCCTCTGTTCGTCGGGAAGAGAGAGAGAGATAGTACGTGTACACGTGTGCGTGTGTGTGTCAGAGAAGAGTGGCGGGAGAAATGAGATAGGAAATAACGTTTTTTTTTCTTTTTTGGCACCGACAGACAGCATTATTGTCCTCGCGAACCGGGACTCCTCGACTTTCGTTCGAACCGGTCGCGACGCCTTCGATCGCTCTCGATCCTCTCGATTCGCGTCGACCGGGGATTCGATCGTATCGCGAGGAGGCAGACGGCTTGCAGGACACGCGGGCACCGTATCGTTACGTCGACGACGGTTGCTCTCTTCCTATCCTCGGTGGGCGGTCGCTCGACCGCGTAGCGACGATCTTAGAATTTAATGAATTGGCAGTGATTTCGGTCCCGATCGAGACTCCATCGCGCTGGTTTCCAGCTACTCGCGTCCCGGTGGCTCCGACCGATCGATTGCTACGCCTCTGCGTCCCGGTCGTTTCGTTGACGCGCAGAGTATAGCGTCTAGCGTGCTTCCTACGCCGTTGCGTCGCGTGAAACCCGCCACGAGGGGAACGGAAAAGAGCACGCGCCAATCGACAGCGATTTACACGCGATTCTCGATGGAACGCGATCACCACCGGAAGTGGACGTTCCCCGGCGGCACCGTCGCGCTGATCGTCGATGTTTCGTTGAAATTCTCGACGCGTCGGACGTCGAACGATCGTCAGACCGACGAATCCGTGGGACCGTGCGCCCCGTCGACGTGTTCGAGTCGCGATTCGATGGATCGTCGGAGGGCGTCCGTGGAAGAAACGCGATCACGAGGACTTCGCGTCGTTGGGCGTCCTCGGGGATCGTCGGGGCAGGAAGGAGCCTCGCGCGCCGGTCCTGGACAGCTACGCGCGTGGAGGACCGCTCGCGGGAACGATCGATTACACGTGTCTCTTCATGTGGAGGGCTAGGTGATCGCTGCGAGAGAAGCATCGATCGCAGTGCCGACACTTGAACGGTTTCGCGCCGGTGTGCTTGCGATAATGGCGCGTCAGCTCGTCGGAGCGCGCGAATCGCCACTCGCAGCCCTCCCAGCTGCACTTGTACGGCTTCTCTCCTGGAACAGAACGGAAGTGGGACGTTAGAACGACGGATTCTGGTTTCTAACACTCTCGTATACTATTGGGAGGCGAGATGGTGACACCTAGGTCAAAAGGTTCTTGGTTATTATTGGGTAAATCGAGGTCGAGAACCTTAGGTGGAGCGTATGGACGATTCCTTGTGGTGTTTAGCTTGTGGGTGCCAACATCTTGTCTTTTAATAGTACTGTGCGTTCGCGAGAAATTGGCCAGATGGCACAGGAGACAGGGGAGTACCTCGCTGGCTCCACCTGTCGTCGTTGACTCGCCAAACTTTAAAATAGAGTGGGGAACCAATCAGATCCACATTCCTTTCGGCAACTTCTCGCGGAGGCACAGTACATTCAGGTTAACCTACTACGGACCCGTGTAACTTTTAGGTCACGTGCTAATGTATTGACATTTTCAAAAATTGAATAACGAAGAAGCCATTGTAAATAAATATTGCTGTGCTCGACTAAAAAAATTAACGGAGAGAGAAGAAAAGACAGTAATTCGAGAAGTTAAAAAAGATCCCTTTGCTTGTGCGTCAAAATTGGCAGCAATAGTGGCGACACAGTTTAAAAAAGCTGTTCATCCAGAATTATAGCGAAGATTATTAAGGAAACACGGTTTTAATACACGGGATCCGAGAAGAAAACCGTATATCAAAAAAAATAAAATATTAATAAGGATTAATCTTTTTGGAGTACAGTATTATCTTCTGACGAAAGCAAATATAGTGAGCCTGTATAGGTCTTTCCTTGCAGACGATCTCGCGAACGTTCACTTAGATATGCAAATGCACTGTATCAAATAATAACGAAAGGAGTAACGCGCGTATGAAAATTTCTCGACGGCGACGCGGGATCGGTAATTAACATAATAGAAGGCAGCAGGGGTAGTGCTTAACATTATCACCGTCGGCAGTCTAATAAAGTTTATGAACGCCGGGCGTCGTAACCGGCCGATATTTCGCGACACAATGCACAGGCGGTCGGTGCGCGCAGTGAAAAGGGGTTTTATTGTTCGGAACACGCGCGTCTACCCTTAAAATTACTAAAACCAAGGGGTGCATATAAAATTCTACCGCCTCCGGGACGGCGGATCGACGATAAATCGTCGCGGTTTAAAGGCGACGCAGATTCCTCGAACGACACGCGCGGCAGCGACACGTAGATGACCAGCCACGGGGGATGATCGGGGATGAAAAAGAGGACGATGGCGCGTTATTAACTCGTAAATAATCTATTCGCTAATGCGCAAAGTGACTGACGTTGATGAGACCCCGGCGGGAAAAATGCGGAGAACGGTATTGCGCGAAATGTAATTTCGTTAATGATTAACAATTATAATTGCCGTGTAATTAAACTAGTAATTAATGATTCCGTACGCGCATTACGTCTGGAGTAGAATATACTCGATATAATTAAAACGAATATTTGTAAAATAACCTTGCCCCCTGAAATTAACTATTTATTTTATTGAGCTTTTGCAAAGCATGTCTTTGAACGAAGAATTCTCTTATAATGTAAGGAATTTGATATTTTGGAAATAAATTAAGCTATGATACTTTCTATTTCTAAATAGTAGCCCCTCGTTGTTTGCCACGAGGCATTAATATTAAAATGTTTGTTAACCTAGATAACACTCTGGACTCTTAAAGACGCCAAATAAAACATATGACAGGCAAACAAAAGAAAATACAATCCAATTGTTTGGAAACATAATGAAAATGTTACAAGTTGATATATTAATGAAACACTTGAAATTTAGTATTTTAGGTTTTTACATAACCATTTCTACTGTATACACTAAAGTATTATAATTCTTTTTTTTTAGATTATTCTAAAGTGTCGCATCGTCATAATCTTTTCTTAATCGATCAAAATATTTAAATATGGACAAGTTGGTATATTTATTACGATTTTACAATTAATTACAAAAATAATCGCGATGTAATCGATTTACGGTTCAACCCTACGCGTGATTACCACCTGTGGCGCTTTGCCATCGAGTTCCACAGACCGGTAGACTTTGTGCCGCGGCAAGAGACGACGGGTAAGGGGATCGGGAATGTCGAAAGGCAGACGGTGAGTCGATACGAGGAACCTTCTATTTTTGAGGAACGACGATCCTCCGGAACACGGAGTACGGCCTGAATTGCGCCGAGGGAAACGTCAGGCTGAAGCGTCCCGAGTCCGCGATCCGATTTTCGTGTAAATAAAACGTCGCTCAAAACGAAAGTCGGAGTTTGAGGAGGTCTCGACGAGACCTCAGAATTTCCCATTAAGGCTCGAAAAAGTTCGCGGATGTAGCGACAACCGGTAACTTCGGAGAGCACGTCGAAGGAACCGAGAAACCTCGACGACGTCGAAAATCGTAGTTAAAAGGTTCGGTGACGCTTCCTCGAAGGGTTTCGTGGACGAAGAACCCGGGAAACATTTTCCTGGAAAACGAGGAACGTTCGAGCGACCGGATCGGGGTAATTGAGGGGTGGATACGCGTGTTCTTTCATAAAAACCAGACATAAAAGGAAGCCTAATGACAGCCACGAAGATACGGCGATATAAACGCGGGTATAAAACCGCGGTATAAAACGTTCGACATCTACATCGCCTAGTTCTAAAGTTGATGAATTAAAAAGAAGAAAGGGAGGACAGAGAGGATACCACGGAGCTTTCGCGCGACTTGCATTCGCGCAAAGTGGCGTTTTTATTGTCGCGCGGTTGTTTGCGGGAGGCAGGGAACGCGTCGCGAGTAATTCAGACGCGGTAATATCTCAGTTGTGTAACGTGCCGCGAACACGTCGGGCTGATTCTAAAAAAATTTGCACAACCAAACTGTTATTTTCTTCTGTTATGATCATTATTGCCATTTATATTATCGCGGGTGCGCAGTCTACTCTTTTGTACGCGCTTGTAAACGACTCTGGGGAAATGGAACGAAGAAGACCATCGTAAAACTCGTAAATTAGGAACATTACTATTCCGCAACTTTTGTTTCGACTTCTTGTTTGCAGAAAGTTCCCTTTACCCGCGATAATGATACGTTTTACTTGTAAATGTGGAAGGATATTAAAAGAACGATATCTATGATTATGTAAAACATGAGTTGTAGCACTGTTTGGTAACGTATACGATTTTTATTATTACCGATTGCAAGTGCTTGTATTAACTCTGGAATAGACGAATTCAAATATCAGTGTAGAGAAAATTCAGGATTAAAAGTAGAAAAATGAAGAAGTTATCTTGTCACCCATGCATTAACTTTTAAACATCCATGCAATCAATTTTCGATTGAAGCGTCGTCCCTCGCCAAAAGACATTCCAGAGCAACGACTGATGATCACCCAGGGTGGGTTGGGGGGAAAAATTTATTATATCCCCAGCGTCGTGCCCCCGAAGTTGTTCCGAGAAAGCTCGTCTTTTTCAGCGGGTTCCGTCCTCCATCGCGGGAGGTGACGACGACAAATCCAGCCCGGACGTGGCGACGCATAACCAAATCCAATCCCTCGTGCCATCCATCCCCTGACACCACCCACCCTCTCGTGTCACGCAGTGGCTCCTTCGACAGAGACACCCGACCTAGCGGAAGCCGCGACTTTTCCGGAAAATACGGTGCACACGTACTCGACACCTCAGCGCGTCCGCGATCAGCCCTCTCCGGGGGCGAAACACACTCGCCCCTCTCGTGTACGGACATCAGCCAGAGAAATGGCGTCACCTTCGCCCCACCAAGCTCGGGAATTGCCACCTCTCGCGGTGAAGAAGAGGAATTCTTCGAACGATAAGGATAAATCGTTGCTAGACGTGTCGAAAGAAGGTCTGAGGACTGGAATATACAAGGTATATTCTAAAACGGTGGACCCACATCCGTGGCTGATTAAGGGTACAAAAGTAATTAACAAATTTCGAATACACGTGTACCCTGATTGACTAGTTGGGTTGTAATTATTTTTTTAGTTCATCGATGTACGATTGCTTACGTTTACAGGAAGTGTTTTAATAATTTAGAATCAAGTATAAGGTTGTACATGATCTATTATAGAGTCCTATCTGTTAAACCTATCACGATTTTTGGTTCAGTTTCCACTATCTCTCTGTCCGTCTTGGAATAGTCCAGCAACACGTATTAAAAGTACATAAAATTTACTCGTGAACAATTCTCAAGCCATTCGTGTTTTATCTATAATTGAGCAACCGTTAGAAGCGGCAAGGCTTCCTCTTTAAAATGGCTTTTGGTTTCTGCCGATCCGACTTTCCGTTTTCGAGATATCGTAATTTATGTAAAGGGTAATTTTTCAATTTCTACTGTGATCTCTCGCACCGCCTTAGAAAAGACTATTAACGCGTATTAAAAATACTAAAAGTTTAGACGCGTGCAGTTTCGAAACTACTAGTGTTCTATTAATTATTGAGCCATTGTTAGAAGCGGCAAGGCCTCCCCTTTAAAATGGTTTTTGGTTTTTGTCGATCCGACTTTCCGTTTTCGAGATATCGTAATTTATGTAGAAGGTAATTTTTAAAATTTCGCTGTCTGTCGCTTCCCCGGGTTAGAAAAGGCTATTTACGCGCATTAAAAATTCTATAACTTTAATTACGTGCAGTTTCGAAATTATTAACATTTTCCTCATTATTGAACCATTGTTAGCGGCGGTAAAGCTTCCCCTTTAAAGTGGTTTTTGGTTTTTGTCGATCCGACTTTCCGTTTTCGAAATATCGTAAGTTATGTAAAAGGGTATTTTTCTTAATTTGACTATCTCTGTCTTCGTCTGACGCGTCGCGTCGTGCTTCCTTGTCGCGCGTGAGTCGAGACAGTCGCGTGACGCGGAAGCGTAGTATTTCCAAGAATTTACTACGCACTGTTTACTATCTACGCGCGCGGGGGATGAATGAACTCGCGCGAGCGCAATAAAAACGTAAACAAACTTCGGACGCTCATATCTTCGAAACTAGCCACCGCATCGACTTGAAACTAAAATCGCTATATCTCCGGAACTAATAAAGCTATCGACTCTCACAAACGCTCATTTTAAAGGGCATTTCATCCCCTATCAGATGACTATACCAGCTACTACAATTTTTGCTATCTTCTATTTTTATTTTCACATTTACTTTGACGCTACATACCCAAAGTAGTTTCAGCACTTCCTATTAATCATACGACTGATGTGCGATAAAACTGGATCATAAATTGTTTATTCAATTAAACATAAAATTAAATTTGTACACAGGGTGTTTGCATAATTACTAGCTAGCATTGTTTCGTAAATAACGACTATTCCGGAACCAACTACGGTATCGACTTTAAACAAATTCGTTCTTAAGAGCGTTTTATCCTCTTTTCGATGAAAAATAAAAAATATCAATCAGTCATATTACTATGTTTAACGAGACCTATACCTAGGATCTAGGATTTCGTAGAATAGTTTTCTTAAAATTGATACCAACGAAGATCGAAAATAAATATTTATTCCAAGCAATTTTTCGAAGTCACTTTGACGGCTGACTGAAATTTATCCGTCCTTTGCGTTTCAATTTTGATTTCTGACCGAATCGGGTCTCACGTGCTGGAAATACACCCGTTCCACCCTCTTCCAGAGCGAAGCGAACCCTCCTTTCCCGTGTAGGGACATCAACTAGAGAAATGGCGGCACGGATGAGCATCACCATCACCCTCCCCCGTCCCACCGCGCGGCCGGGAATTCCCGCCACTCGCAGCGAAGAAGAAGAATTTCTTGAACGATAAGGATAAACCGTCTTCAGCCACGCTGAAGGGAGGTCGAAGGAGGCGAATATATTACAGGAGGTTGCACGGCGGAAGGAAAAATTGTTGTTGAGTGCACGGAGTATCGAAGAAGCGCGCGCTTCCGTCGTAGAGAGAAATCGAGTTTCCACGGGACGGCGATGTGCAATGCGTTCGAAGCATGCTCATTGTCATTCCAGAAACGCGTCCCTCTTTAGGGGCGGGTTTATGCGCCGTTTTTGGACAGACACAATGGTACTTTCGACGGTTATGCGCGCATTAACGGAACTGCGCTCGTGACTCGGAGAAGCGTGCAGTTTTTGTTAAACGCTGATGTGCTCTTTCGCTCGATTCCGCGAAAGCCACGCTATATACCCCTGTTTTGTTACCTTCTGACGAAGATTCATGTTTTATTTGGAACGGAACAACGGTCGCGCTACTGGAAATTATAGACTAGAGTAATGGATAAAATGACTGTAGTAACTGGGACAAGAGCTCTTTTTCGCAGCACGAGGATAGCAGTAAAGTTAAATAGCTTCGTCAGTCTATCCCCTTGAATTAAACTACTTTCGTTGCGTTCATCTGAAAACACATGCAAATTTGCAATTAATTTAAAGAAGAATTGCCACGCACTAGCTCAGCAGCTGACTCAAATTAGTCTGTTCAACGTGTACTAAAAGAATGCTCTCAGCTTAATGAAAAATACGAAGAAAATTCGTCACAATTAATGATGTAATGCTTGCGGTCCCATAATTGGTTCACCTCGCTTAATTCGACCCACTCGTATATTTATACCCTCGGTTTCAAATATAACAAAAGACCACCCAGCGTTACGAGAAACGTACGAGAAGGAATTATACATGAAAGAATCCTCGGTGGTTCTCCGTCATCACAACTTGGTTATTCTTACTCCACAATTCCGTCGTGGGAAAAGGTACAATAGCAAATTCTGCTCAAGTAAACGTTCTACCTTCTCCTTCGACCAAAATTCTACCACTCGCTTTTTACTCGAGCAACAATCTCCACCGCGCTTCGACGGAGAAAGATCCGTAGCCAGGCTTCCAGAATCCCTACGGTTCCGCGAGAAAGCTGCGCCGAAATGCCCCTCCGCTTGAAAAATTCAGCGGCTCGTGCAGAATCGCAAAATAAATCTGCGGAGCCATTACACGTGCAATTAAATAAAGTAAAACAAAAAAGATGAAAAAAGAGAGAGGAATTCTCCGGGTCGGCGTGGCCTTTTGCCCCTCGCGATTGTACGAGGACCTGTTCAAAAACCGAATTCAATTTCGTGTAACCATGGCTACTGCGTAACGCGACGAAACGACTGCAACGAACGTGTGCACACGTTAAACGAGCTGGCCAACTTCGATGAGTGTCGAAATGACGTGGGACATTCCTCCCCCTCAACCCAGGAACGCTGGAAAATATTTTATAAGAATTATGTGCCAATTTGGGGCAGAACTTTGAGACTGATACGTACTTAAATTATGTAAAGCTACATTTTTATATCGTTCACACTCGTGTGAATAAGTCCTGTCGTGTGTGTGTGTGTGTCGTGCAGTGCTCATTTTATGGCCGCTTAATGGTCTCGCGGCGGTTCGTTACCACCTACGTAATAAAGCCATATTAAACAGAACGGCTTAAAGTGTTAACCTGCCCCTCCCCCGTCTTCCAACCCTAGCTACCCTTTTGTTGCTAAACGACGCCACCCAGGCAACCCCCTTCGCCTTTGTTTCGTAGGAATATCGGCCGCCTGTTTATCTCCTTCGTTGCCGCGATCGCGTGGGAAAGGCACGCGTGCGTGCACAGTTCGAAGAATCTAATTTAATGGATGGCACGGAAAGTTTCTGCATTTTCTATGGAACAACTCTCGCAACTTTACGCGGGTATTTACTCTGGCGTACGTGAAATAATAGACTCTGTAGAAATTATACGGTAATCACAAACACACGGATTCGAAGTGGGCGTTTACTGCGTAGGCGTATAGAATTTGGTGGCACTATCTAGCGCCAAGAATGGAGACTATTTCGCTGGAAACTTGAGCGTTCTACCGTCCAGAGCGCTGATCGTAGATTCAAGATTATTATATTATTTAATATAATAACGTAAACAGGACCGGGATAAAAATAGTAGAAATTATGATCGGGAATTAACAATCGTTAACGATAACGATCGATTATCATATTTACATTAATTTGACGCAGTGTCACGAAGCATCGAACGGGGGAAAATGGCGCGGAGTAGCTAGAAGCGGCTGGTTTCACGTAGTCCTCGAGGACGATCGTCCCTTCGGCGGAAGGAACGATTTTTCTACGTCCTTCGTTCCATCTGACGTTCCTCGAGAGGTCTGAGTGGGTTGGTATTGCGTCGATATGTCAGTCCGTCCCCGGCAATGTGTGTTCGTCGTCTTTGCATTTTATTAAGTCCGCCGGCGGCGACGATGTACAGGGTACCTTCCGTCATGTCGCCGAGGAATAGGACAACCGGAATTTATGGCCGTGGATTCCGTGCCCCGCTCACGCCTTTTACATCCGAAGACGTTCCGCGCGTGAAACGTTTCCAGGAGAAACGCGTCTAATACCAAAGGGTGTTCCGCAGATCCGCGTGACGGATCGTTTCGGGACTGAGAGATCTCGCGTGGCGGAAGATTTTCGACAACGACCCGTCGTGACCTAACGAATATTTTTTTATGCGATCCAGAAGACCAGGAGACCCTGGCTGATCGATAAAAATATTCGTTCATTTCATTTATTAACGGGATTAAATCCTTTAGTACAAAGATGTAATATGTGAGGAACTACAGATGTGGATTTTACATAGCCAAACATTATCGCTTAGTGAATTTAACAAAAATAAATTAATTTACAATATGTTGCAACGATAATTTTAGACTTTCTAATGATTAAATCTGTTTTAGCGTGTACAGAATTTGCGTTACTAATCATTCTATTTACAGAATTCTGAGATCCAAACGTTATACGGTAACTTTCAGAGTGAAATATTGCAAATATTGCGAAGTTCGGAAACCTTGGAAAAATTCTATACGCGATACCTCATAATCAAGATACGAATAACTAAGTCATCGTTGTCGAATAAAATTTGTTCAACGCTTCGTTTTCGAGAAAATCGAGTGTGCAATACAGTAGGACTTTGAGATAAGTAAATTCATTTAAACTTTAAACTTTAAACTTTAAATAGACCTTCTAAACTAATAATTGCACAAAGCTGATATAAAACTGAAGGAATATTTACACGAGATACAATTTTTAGAATTTGAGAATATTTAAATAGAAGAAATTACTTCGCGTTAGATTTCGTCATCGACAGAAAGTGTCGAAATTATTACAAATGGCTAGGAAAATTTCCACCTGGACGAAGCCATGGAGAAATCAATACGTCGTCAAAAGTAAAATTCTTGAACTACCCTAAAAATTTGTTTCCGTCGAACGTGTTCCACAGTCGCGTCGAAAAGGGAATATTTTCTCGTCGATATTTGGAAGAGGCAATATCGAATACGTCACTGACAATTTTTGTGGCGTAATTCCTCCCTATCGCGCGAACGTCAGAAACATTTGTGAAAAAATTCAATTTGGTTTTCACAAAGCGACGATTTTTTGACGTTCGACGCAAAAATCGAGAACCCGCGTTCGGGAGGGGGGAGAAAAAATTTAGGACAATCCGTTTCCGCGTTTGGAAGACATAAGTCGGCGAAAGGAACGCCGGGGGACTAGATTTTCTCGATTTTCTTTGAAGAAAACATCGCCCGGGTATAAAGCTGTAATGGTTTTTGCTTGCAAAGGAATTGCAGATTCTACAAAGCGGGAGTGGATTTTCTACAGCTCCGCACACCTTCTACACTGAGAACACTTTATTCCACACTCAAATTAACGCCGGAGAAAGATCGTTGAAATTACTCTGACACGAGACTTTAGCGTTAGATTTAACTTCTCTGCAGATCTTTCTCGAGAGAAATTTAAAGGAGGATGACTGGGGATGCACGTTAAAGGTAGAAAAGAAATTGCGTAAATGTTACATAACGCGCGAGACTGCACGGTAAACGTAACAATGAAAGAATATTTGCAAATCGTGAAAGGAAACTCTATGCTGCGTTTCAAAGCAAAGAAGCTGGGAACGTTATTGTAGAACTTTTCCGCTACTAGTATTTCCAATGAAATTACATTTCCTTTTTGTTCTGTAAGTGTAAGTAATAATATTATTCAAAGAAAATACCTATTCTGGGTTTTCGGGGCAGAGCATTTTAATATTTCAATGGTTCGTATTATATTTCTAATCGTCTGGACGTTTCAAGCTTGTTCCAAGTCCTCTGCAGAGAACAAATTGGTTCGAGATCAAGGCGACCGTGTGTATATTAATACATGAATTATTTCAACGAAACATAATCATCAAAAACAAATATCTTAGAAAAATGAAAGAAATTTTATTGGGAATGTTTGATAAAATTAGTTTGGAAAAAGAAAAATTTGGAAACATTCAAAACATCTTGAGCCACTTTTAGAACCAAGTGCAGAAACTAAGTGATTTCGTTTTCGTCCAATAACTTAGCCTGTTTTAGCAAACGTTGGCGAATAACCTAAAGGAAAATTGAAATCGAATAATAGTACCAAGGCTCGCGAACCGTGTAAATAAAACGCAGAGCTCCGTGTTTGTGCTCGTATCCGAAATTGCGAAGGGCCATCTTGTAAGTTTACGTGATAGATCGTTCGGGGCCAGTAGCGAATTTACGTTTCCCGTGAAACGAAGGGTTCTCAGGAATACGACTACGTTACCCTCGTCCAGATACGAACAGCGTTTTATATTTTTTTTTTCACCGGTCCGCTTGAGAAACGACGTTGTCAAACCCCGCCCCTAATAGCGACGGATCGGGAGAAATTTCACTGGGGAGGACGTTGCTTCGCAGCCACTTCCTAGGGGACAAATTTTCTACGGGATCGAACGCGCGACGGGTACAGTTTTCGTGCGCTAAAACGGGACAGCGCGCTATCGGAATGAAAAATGAGAAGGGATTTCCCGTAAAGAAGTATCGTCCACCCGGAAGAGGAGCGCAGCAAGTATTTGTTTCGAAAAAGGTCGCGGCACTTACCTCGGAAACGGGAATGTTTCCTGAGAAATAAAACGTCCCCGCCTTAGTAACGGGGGCGCAGTATTCGTGCCCTCCTGCCCGGAAGAAAACAACGAGGAAATATGTACGAAATTTCCGTTCGCAAATATCCAGTAAATCTTCGATACCTTGGAACGAACTATAATTTCAACGTTTTACGATCCTTTTACTTCTTCCTCACACACGTGACAGGTTGCTCTGATTTATCTTAGTTTTATCTAAATCTATGTCATAATTTAGCAGAAGGTCACATTACACTGAATTGTAGTTTAGATTTTTTAATTTCAATTATCTTTTAGTTTTTATTATATATTTTTCGAAGGTTCAGTTTCGTATATCCTATAGAGATATATAATTTACAAAATTGCATAGTATATTCCAAATTCCAACGCAATGTCTTGAATATGAAACTGAGTAAAAGAAAATTTTTGTAACCTTTACCCCTATCAAAATTCGAAAATATAATTTTGGTAGGCATGCTTTCAAGCAATATTTTAATCCATTGGAAAGAGATTTAAATTCTACGTAGAAAATGTATGGTGTGAAGAAATATATGGAGAGGATTAAATCTTCTTCAAACCCAGCGTGTCTGAGCGTACCTGGTACATTCTACTGTGAACGTCTTACGGGCAACGTGTATGCAAGGATACACGAGCAATAAAAATGGAGCAATTGTACTCAAAGCAATAAAATTGAAGGTTTAGCTGTATTATTTTCTAAGCTAATAAAATGAAGGAAACGGGTCAATTAAAAAGTCGTTTAAATAGTAGCCTCGAAAAGCGAACGTAACCTTCTTCCTGTGAGGCGTGTCTAATCGTGGCTGATAAATTCTATGGTTTGCATAATTGAACTTCATATACAGCAGTGTGCAAATAGGACTAAATAAGAGGATTCTATGTCAACAAAAAGAATTTAATTTCTTCTGAGCCTGACGAGTCTGATCACAACTGGTATAATCTACTGTTCGTAATATTGCCTGTCTTCATTTAATTTTCGTAACAGTCCTTTTCATAACAAACACCATTGATATTGCTCGAAGCATTAATCTTTAAATAATATATTAGTAATATTTTTCAAATAAATAAAACAATTTTTTCTAAGCTATTCTTCCGATCTGACGAAGAGATAGATTTCTTAATAATCGAAGCTTATATTAACGTTCGAATAAATCCAGAATATTTATATTTTGAACAGCGGGGTTGGGAACGGTCGAGTAACTGTTTTCTTTATCGACAGAAAAAGAATAGTTTCTTACGGCTCGACGAGCGGTCGAAGAAACAAAATTGAAACCGGGGGATAGAAGATCGATCGGCGCGGTTTTCTTACTTGTGTGGAATGGTAACGCGTACAGCCGGTTCTTGGCTGCTTGTTTCCGTGCTGGCGGTATCGACTACGGTTAGAGATAGCACGTACCTCGTGTTGTGAACTGCGGTTCCGCTGTCAACTGTAGCGAGAACTTTGACGACGTTTCCAATTGTTTGCGGTGGGGAAGCCCCGACACTCGGCGCGGAGCTTCTAACTTCGCCGCGATCACGTGTTTCGAACAGTGCCCCGAGGTGCGAATCAATATATATATACGTACGCTGTGCGTGTACGTAGACGCGAATCTACCTATGGTTTCTGCACACGTGTGCGCGTGTAGCGAACGGGGAGCCATTCTCTGCCGAGAGCAGCTATAATCTAAAGCCGAACAAACTTCCGTGTAAATAATACACGTCCCGGGCAAGATTATTTCGAGAATAATACACGACCCTTTGATAACAACTTTAACTATTTACTGGTAGACCGCGGTGGGAATACCGAGCGGGCGCGCCGAATAATCGAACAGTGAATTAATCAGAAGGGAAGTTATCAGGAATTGATGTGCTGCAAAAGTTCGAGTTCGAAATTTTCGCGCGCAAATTCGGTACCTTTGCGCGGGAAAGAAGTTTCTATCGCCTATTCTTAAAACACTTTTCACCTTTTGAGTGCTGAATACTCTTGGCTAAAATACTGTAGAAAATCTGCTTACTGACGCGTATCGACAGCTCTACGGTCTTGGGAGGCGGAGCTTTAAACGTTAATAACTTTTTAACGAAGCCCCAATCAACAAATTGGTATTCTTGATTTTCGTCTTATTTTGGCCTTTAAAATCTTTCATTAAAATTTTATATGCCGGATAATTGGACTATATCTACATATAAAGTGATAAAAACGAGGAATATAACCACAGATTTCTGGCCATGCGTTATATTTGCGATAAAAATTTTTTTTCTCGAAAGTGCTTAGGAATTCGGGGGTATGTCTAATGACCAAAAATGATTGTAATTGACCCCCGCAAACGAAAATAATTTTTTCAGAACGAATTGAAATTTTTTAATTTCGCCGAAAAATTTGTTCACCTTCTATTTTAATTATTCGAATAACCTTGATTTTCGTTTTATTTTGCCTTCTAGAATCTCTCACTAAAATTTTTCCCAGAGGTAGTCGAACACCCTGTATATGAGCCCATAGCACTCAAAGAGTTAATTTTCAGAATCTTCGTAAAAAAAGTATCTCGAAATCACTTGTATTAAAAAGTCGTCTTTTAAAGGCGTTTAGTACGATAGTTTGTTTTTATGTTCCAAGCTTCCGCTTTGGTATCGATAAAAATTGTTTCTCGATAGGAAGATCGCTTTAAAGCTTCGCGAAATATTCCATGGAAAAGATCGTCGACACAAGGCTCCTCGCATAATCGTCCCAGCGAAGAGTTTGCACCTTTCCGGGCATCCTTGGTCGATCTCTCAAGCATCCGTTCGTCTATTGTACCAAGTTAGGTGGTTGCAGCGGTAGCCACCGAGATTTAAGACCGAAACGCGAGGGGAGCGAAAGAAGAGGAGAAAACAGAGATCAGCCCCTGCCACGGTCGAGTGCTCTGTATCGAGGAGAACGTACGAGAGGCACAGTTCTAGTTTGTGGTCTGAACGAAAGAGTGGACGCGTTCAATCGCGCAGATGCACTCGTTTCGAATCAGGACAACGCGCAGGGGTAGCCAACGTCAGTTTCTCGCGCCATTATTTACGAATGCACCGTGGTCAGGGACTTCCAATAATAGGACATCGAGAACGCACCGACGCTACGGGGAACCTTTAATTTTATTTATTCCCCACTGGATCCGGACCAACTTTTAATTCCATCGGCGACTCTCGACGCTGATAAATTTCGAAGCGACCCGAAAAATTCGTTTCCATGTCCAGCGTGACGCAACGACTTGGCGCGATATTTGTTTCGGGTAAACACGGATCCACCGATAAATTATCAGCGTTCTCGTCTTATTTTTCGCGCGGGAACAATGCGGGTCGACTCGACGCGAAATTTGAAAGGTTTCGAATACATCTCCCGCGGTGAATGCCGGGGAGGAAACGGTTCTGTAATGTACACAACGCTCTCTTCCGAATGATGCAAACATATCGCGAACAGACACGTTGCGATAAATAATTCCACATCTACGTGTAACGCGAGCACATGTTTTATCCCCCTTGAAAAGAATTTATTCTTTTTCCCCCCTTCATTCCTTAAACCACAGTGTATTTTGTATGCCATTTAATTACCAGCGTTCGAAAGAAAAAAAGAAATGGATCATCTAATCAAAAATAAAAATTCAATGATTTGACGAATATTTTTTTTATATATATAAGAAAAGCTTTATTTATATTAACTTTACTTAGATATAAGACCATAAGGCTGAGTATACAGGGTGTTCGGCCACCCCTGGCAAAAATTTTAATGGAGGATTCTAGAGGCCAAAATAAGACGAAAATCAAGAATACCAATTTGTTGATGAAGGCTTCGTCAAACAGTTATTAACGTTCAAAGTTCCGACCGTACAGAATTTTTTTTCTCGAAAATGCGCAAGATTTCGGGGGTATGTCTATTCACCAAAAATGATTATAATTGACCCCTGCAACCGAAAATAATTTTTCCAGAACGATTTGAAATTTTTTTTTGTCGCTGAAAATTTAAACACCTACCCCCTGTCGATTTTTCTTAAAAATTCGTTTTTCATTTTTAGTAATTTTGTTTGACGCCCTACAGAAGAGTTGTCTAATACTTTTTTGTAGGAACCCATGAGCTCTACTTCAGAAAAAAGTTTCAGTGAAATATATTCACTATTGTAGGAGTTATAGCTGTTTGAATATTGGTCCATTTTTATGGGGTTTTTCTCATTTTACAGGGTCAAGGACCAACTTTTCGAATATTTTTGCGATTTGTACATATTCTCCATCAAAATACGCGTAGTTTGCTTTTTTAAACATTAAAATCGTCCAATCCGTTCAGGAGTTATGACGTTTTAAAGATTCGCATGAAATTTCAGTGAAACATATCAATGGTATGGTCAGACATTTTATATTTTCGGTAAAGAATTTTTTTCTCGAAACTGCGTAGGAATTCGGGGGTATGTCTATTGACCAAAAATGATTGTAATTGACCCCCGCAATGGAATATAATTTTTCCGGAACAATTTGAAAAAATTTTTTTCGCCGAAAAAGGTTAGCACCTACTCGAATTTTTTTCTCGAAAGTGGATAGGATTTCGAAGTTATGTCTATTGACCAAAAATGATTGTAATTGACCCCCGCAACCGAAAATAATTTTTCCAAAACGAATTGAAATGTTTGAATTTAATTGTTAATAACTTTTTAACGAAGCCTCCATCAACAAATTGGTATTCTTGATTTTCGTCTTATTTTGGCCTCTAGAATCCTCCAGAGGTGGCTGAACACCCTGTATAACGTTGAACAAGTTGTGTGGTCAAAGATAACCGTCTTATTTCACACAATTTATACTATTATAATATTATTATACTCAAAGAAAATTTCAAAGTAGATCATAACAATAAAAATATACTCAAATACATTTTTCGGACCAATGTATTATTTACTTGATCACAAAAAAATTAGAAATGCTCAAAAACCAATGCACCAGCCATTCTCTAATCTCCATTATATCGATTTGCTTGATTCGTGGAGTTTTTTTAAACCGAACGATGAAAGAATTCTTCTGTTTTGTTGTTTTAGATTATTTTGTTTAGAAAATATCGAGCCGTTTCGCGGAAGATCGCATTAATTCGCGAAGGTCTGCGATTCCAGCGGTTCGGTTGATCCAGTTCCAGGCAGCGCGTACGATACGTAATCCCATTCGCGCGCTCGATACGCGTCTGTCGGCTTTGAACGAGGCCCTCTTCCCC
Source organism: Colletes latitarsis (assembly GCF_051014445.1). Classification (NCBI taxonomy): domain Eukaryota; kingdom Metazoa; phylum Arthropoda; class Insecta; order Hymenoptera; family Colletidae; genus Colletes; species Colletes latitarsis. The sequence continues at coordinate 16,633,239 of NC_135139.1, read as the reverse complement.
TTCGTTGCGCGAAGAAAAGCCGCGTCCTCGATCGCTAAGCTGTTCCGCGAAGTTGCAATTAAAACGGTTGGCAATCGACGCAACGATCGGGGACGACGGATCATTGCTTTCAACCGGATGAAAGCGAACACTCTGGCCCCCGAGTGATCTCGCGATGATTCGATTCGAGCGAACGGGGACGAGTGTTTCAGCGTGGAAATCCTCGAACGTGCTCGTCGACGCGGGTTATTTGTCCGTTCGCGCGGAGAGCCTGCACTGGAACATTATTAAAAGCTCGATACCGCCCAGAAAACGACACGGAACGTGGACGCGTTCTGCAGGAATTGTTTACGAATTTTTACGAGCAAATCAATTTTTCAGAAGTCTCTGCGTCAGAATCCGTGTCCCAAGTTATTGAAGAAAAACATCGGTTCAGCAATTATTAATCACACGGGAACAAATATAAAATACTTAATGAAAGTGTACGACTTTTAAACGGATATTTGAAAGTTTATAATAGATTTTTTTCTTTCTTTAAATTAATTTAAGGAAACACGACTTGGCAAGAAATTTAAATTAACAAAATCCACAGAAGAGTCTCTCACAGAAAATAATTTGTTTATGGAGCTCGTCGAGGATCGATGATGCGTTTGAAAGTTTATAGTAGATTTTGAAGTACATATTTACAAAGTTGTTCCTGTATCGAGGAGTATGGCGCGATCGATGGGGGGCCAATTCTCGGGATAACGAACCTGTCATTGCTTAATTTTCCAAATATATTGACATTCCATCAGCGCTGCACTAAGGGCGGACGATTGCGAAAAGTTTCCAGCGAAACGATTGGACTCCGTCGAAGGATCAAAGTCCCGTCCGCAGCCCTAGACGCGAGAACAATGGTGTTTGGAATGGAATTCCGGAACAGAAAGTCCCTGTAATTGGAAATCTCTCTCTTTTCCCCTTCTTCCGCTTCGCCTTCTTCTTCTACCTTCCTTCCTTCCTTTCAGCGTTCTCTGTGCGCGTATAGTTGCCGCGAGACTGTTGGACCAGCGGATCGATAGTTCCTCGATTCCCGCGAGGAAATCGCATAGAAGGGCTTTGCCGGGGCAAAAACGAAAAAATCACTGAAACGCGATATTGACGGCCAAAGTGGATAAACAAGGAACAAATCCTGTTTCCTCGAAAATGTTTAACACTCCCGGGACAATATTTTCGTTTCGACGATGGGGGAATATCTCGTGAGAATTTTTATATTCAACATTTACGCGACTAGTAGTTAATGCTTCGTGTATCGTGTTCCTTATTTTTACTCCTGCTTCCTGTAACCAACTTCCGCCTATTTTATATTTATTATTAATCCTGTTCTTCTCCTGTTTCACGGCAGAAAATTATAATATTTTACATAATACGAGAGCTATCAGGAAATTGAACAAGCTGAGCTCCTGATAAAAAATGGTGGAATATATGCATGGCTCATTCGTTTGATCGCGCGTGCAATCGCGTGAACGTAATCCGTGGCTCTCGTATTTAGTAATTATTCGTTCATTTATTATTTATTCGCGGCAATCTCGTCGTTTAAACAGATTTAAATTTAACTTCGGCAACGGTCGAGGAGAATTTAAACCTGACTTCAACAGGTTAATAGAAAGGACTTCTCTGCACGGGAATTTGGAATTAATTTATACGCAGCCGCGAACGTAACTCGACGCGAAAGCTTGTAATTGCTGAACAGAACGGTGTGATTCTAACAAGAACATGAAAGGAAATTAATAATGAACTGCTCAACGTGGCTGACAGACACCGGAACGAACCGAAACTGAGGGATTAACTTTCCGTTCCCGAATCCCAATTTAAAATATACTTCGAAACAACGTTTACCAACTTGTTCGATGCGCGATCTTGGTCACGTTAAATTTTCAATCGAATCCTACGAGATTGATCTCTCGAACATCGATTGTTTTTAATTTTTAACTATACCACGCAAGCTAGACGCGTCACAGTCGATCTAAAAGCTCTGTAATCTCTCCAGGCAAGATTTATTTGTAGAAAATTCAGAAATCAAATTCCGGCCCGAACTTCTCGTTCCTGTCTTCGACTCGGACAACCGTAACGCGATCAAAACCCGTGAAATCCGATTCGCCGGGTTGACAAACGCGGGAAACAGATTATGCGACGAGAAAATCGACGAGATCCACGTTCTTTCACGAGAGAGATCGGATCGATCGCGTCTCGGAATCCCTGATCGCGTCCCAAGACCCGTGGCATCGCGGTTGATCTCGTCAACAGCGAACGGGGGCCGGCGCTATTTAGAGTTAACATCTTATCGGCTCGTTAGAAGGGAATTAGCGGGGCCCAGACGATGGCTTTGACTGTTAAATCGTCTAATCGGATCACATCGATTCGCAGTTAAGACGCGCGACTCTCGTAGTCGCGAACGAACAAGGATTCGAGAGGAGCGAGCCCGGGTCAGGGTGGAACGACCTCCAACCTACGCCCCCTCGGGTTTCGTCCGTTCTACATGCCGAAAGATCCTCGAAAGGAAACTTCACCGATGGAATTCGTAACGAGCCCCCCGCGCGTTGACTCGGCCACACCGATCGCCGGAGCTGCACCGATCCGACGATTCGCCTCGTTTCGTGTCCCGCTCCGCGAAGACTCCACTTCCTTGGAAACTGCCAGTAATTAGATTCGCCGACCGAGATCAAAGTATACCGGCATTTCCATCTCTCTGGGAAAGTTCCGCCTCGAGTTTCCTCGAACGCCACCCTCCCCGTCGGGTTTCGTCCAAGTTTTTCGTCCGTGTCTCCGGAGATCCGTCGAATTTGAACAGGGTAACGAGGCAAGGAAAGAGAGAGGGGACGTCGATCGGTACCGCCATCTTTAAAACGATGTTTCCCTTCTATTCTATTTTGATATCGTGTATTGTATGCTCTCGAACAGAATATGGCGATAGGAACAGCTACGAGTGAGGAAACGTGGTCTTGGAAGACCTCGAATTCTAAGTAAAGTAGATATGCAAGTTCAAGTTCAATTTCAAGTACAATATGATTTACTAACCTGATACACTCTTTTTTACATTAATATTAATTCTTCCCCTTCCCCAGTGGATGCCTTAGCGTTGATTATTCTGTTTCTTTTTAATTTGTAGAATGGTTTTCTATCGTAAAAATGAGTGAGTAAGCGAGAAGGAATGGAAAGGTTAGGAGAGTGGGCCTCCAGTCTGTAGAGGTCGAGCACTTGTGAGAGAACATAGCCCTCTACTGGCAAAAGCAAAAAAACAGAACTATCGCCACAAACTCTGCAAACTTGCACTGTTTCATTATAATTGGAAGCAAGTGCATAACGAGTAGATAACGTGGATTAGTTAATTAATCTACTACAGAGTTCGAAACATCAATTTTATTCTCTGAATTTCAAAATCCAATTTAAGGCTGCCTTAAATTATTGAATTACACATATTACTGAAGTTGTAATTTTATTAACTCGAATTGAACTAACTATCGTGACTTAATATCCGTTTAAATCGAGTAGATCATCCTACAATATCGTTCTATCAATTACCGACAAAGGCCTTCAACGTAGATCGAACTGTCGATGAATAAATCTACGTTTCCAGGGAGTTTCTAGTTATTTTACTCTTCCTCATTGTGCTTTTAAGAAGATCGAGTATTTCGCCCGTTGTCTTTCATTTCTCTACGGGAATTAAATAAATTTCTCAAAGGATTCTAGCTACATCCAATTTTTCCTACTTTTACTGTCGATTTGCACTTGGCGCAGCCATCGATGGAAATAAATTTAGTTCGATAACGTTACGATATTTAATCTACTCGCTCGAAAGGAACACTTATAATCGAAATTACTTGAACAGATTATTTATGATCAACCGATTTCATTCCTAAATTAAACAACCTCTTCGATTCGTGTCAAGCTGGATACAAAACGGTTTATAATAGAAAATTCACAATCTCCGGTAATTGTCGATTTCTCAAAAGCGTTTGACAGCACTCGCCCATCATTTCTGATTAATTTGAAATGCTCAGTCAGAGCTATCTATTTAGTTTCCTGCATATCTAGGTGATTGTTATCGAGCTGATAGAGATGTGAGCTCTATGTCAGATTCTAAGTACTTTGAGAATGTATTCTCGGCCCTCTATTACTTTCTATCTATATTAATGACTCGTCTTCCCTTGTGTCATACTGCAAGCATTATATACCAATGGTCTACAAATCTATTTAAATTCCATATCTATTTAAAAATTTAAACGAATCTCCCTGAGCAATTAAATAAATTACAGAAATCGTATTTCAGAACTACACGAGACTTTTTGCTACTAAATTCTTCTGAAATATATAAAATAGAATTTAAACAAAATTCTAAAATAATTTCATAAGCCACTCTCGGATATATCGACAGAAAATCTATTAAATTTTCTTCTCTATGACCAATTTGTCCACCATGAACGAACGAAAAAAAGATCGAAACAGGTTCGTGGAGAGATTCCAAAGATCAACAAGGCGTCAATAACCGGTATGAGCGAAAAAAGGCGCGCGACAGACAGGTGCAAATAGTAAAGAGACGTAGAAGAGCGAAGAATTCATCGAGAATGTTGATTGCATCCGGTGAAAGTAACGAAACTCGACTGCAGGGAGGAATCTATCGGTTCGTGGACCCTGGGCATCCTATTTATGTTTAGTAGTTCCTGAAACAACGTCGTTCCCGAAGGTCGAGCGTTCGTCGCGTAATAAACGAGGCACGCGACGTAATATCGAGCCGGTTATGCAGAGAGAACGAGACTGGATTAAACCTGGTGGCCGTCGAAACGTTACACGGGCCGCGGACGAACGATTAACTAGAAAATCCCGGAAATCCGTTACACGGGAAACCAATTACGAGGAAAGTAATAGCTTTGCGGAGGCACACACACGAGACGCGTCCTTTCGGGGGCGTTTTCAGCGAAATAAACGTTCGGCGAGCCGCGATACGTGACGCAGACGTCGTCTGGCGCGGAGCCTTTCCGGCGCGGAGGGGATCCTTGTGTCAGGACGAATTCATAACAGAGTCATAATTGCGGGACGGGGCCCGCAGTATGCATAATCCCGTAGTTAGCAGTTCTGCTTAACGATCCGCGAGAAGCAATCCCGACGTACCTGCCACGCTGCAGGATGGAGGCGTCCCAGCCAACCTCTCTCTTATTGCCTACCCTCCCACCCTCCCTTCTCCATCCCTCTTCCGCTACAGCCGTATTTCTCTCATCACCCCTGCCTTTTCTTCTACACGTTCTTCTCACTTCTCTGTATTCTTTCTATCACTCTCTTTCCTTTTTTTTTGTGTTTTGGGGGGTGTGTAATTCGCGGTACAACCGAGAAACAGATCTCCGGTCGAACGAAAACAACTCGAAAATGCAAAATACGACTTTTTTCGATGATGGTACTGCTTTCGAGAACATCCAGCTTCGACGATCGGTATTTAATTTTCTACGTATTTTTCCATATACTGAAGTACTCTATTTCTTGTCTTGTTATGATAATGTGTACGTGAGGTAATGTTTCATCCCTACTTGACTATTTGCTTAGATATTCGGTAGTTAGTGAGATATTAAACAATGGAGATCATAAATTGCTGGTTCGTCAAATATTTATGGTATGTAAGTAAAACAGTGGCCAAGATAAAACTAGTTTATGTACATTATATTTAATAACATTATGATTCTAAATATACTATCCTGTATGTATAGCAAAATTGAAGAAACTGTTTATTATTTTGCTATTTATTGTTTAACTCCTTTGCATTAAAATATTTTTCGATTATTTAGCTATCAATCCCGAATAAATTCGATGTCCAACGCGCCACGTAGTTGCTTTATTACTATCATTTCACATTTTCAAGGAACGTCGTCTCCTTTTCGATTGATCCACACTTCTCTCACCCTCTTTTCTTTACAGTTCTCTATAATTCCCTCCCACCCTTCTCTGGCATTCTCCCGTTGCCTCATCCACCGTAATACCGAGACTGAAATTACACATCTGTGTGTTTTCCTATAGGCACACACGGATGCAGATGAGCACACGCGGATAGGTAAATAAACACATATATGAAGGCCTGCGCGCACGTGTACCTATTCACGTGAACAAATATATGTGAACACGTATACACGCTTAATCACCTGTATGTACAATATTACAGGAACGTGTTCGCGTGGAATCGCGTGGGTGTGCGTGCACGCAGTGACACGCGCCCGGGGTTCGACGTAATGATAGAACGGATTTCGAGATAAATTTATGAAAGACACGATGCACGGAAACGCATCGTGTAGTTAAATATTTGACAGCTCCCGTCGAGCGCGGCTCGCTCGTGTATTTTATCGTTCCGATAGATCTGCGCGGAATCGAATTCGACGCGGGGTAAACGCGATAACAATCTCCCCGTTAGAGATAACAATTTCTGCCAAGTTTTGTAAAATTTCAAACCCACCGCGCAGCTCTGGGCTCATTGAATCGACTATGACAAACTGTACCGAAGTGCCCAAATCTTTTTCATTGGCTCGAGGTATCGGTACGTGAAAGTGTCATTTTGTGTTTTTCAATTGGGGGAAAAATGATTAATGTAATAATCAAATTAAAATCGAAACATCAGAATTTAATCTCCTATGAGTATTAACAAATTTAAAATAAAAATATATATATTCGTCGAATATACAAATGGATAGTGATTCAAAATATGATTATTAAAGTTGAAAAAAAATATTCTAATGAAAATAACATTCCTTTATTGCCATGGCCAATTAAGAGATCTGAAGTCCATGAAGCATGTGTTTGGAGAAACAATAATTATCTCAAAGAGCGTTGTTAAAAACGTGGTTTGAAACAGACTAAAATAGAATTGATAAATTAACAGAAAGTATGGCAAAAGGACTTCGAGAGATCATAAACAATCGAGGTTACCAATTTATTTACCAATAAGTGACGAACAGTTTGAAATTTTGTTAAAACTTTCGACTTAGTTGCGAAAAACTACATTTCTGGCGCTTGTCAACACTTAACAAGGTGACTATACATGCCTGCCTTTCAATACAATGAATTTCAAGGAAACTTTATAGTTAAATTTTGTATTCCTATCATAAGATCTATATCGAAAGCGCATGGGGTCAGTCAGACCTGCATTTTTCGAACTCGCCAACTTGCCAGCTGGTATCAGTATAATGCTGCGCCGCCACGGAGGAGCGTTCAGCGGAATCGTTCGAACCGTGACGCGAAGAAATCCGTGGACAAAGAGATGGGCAGAACCGGAGGGGCCGGTCGAAGGGAGACGGAAAGAGGAAGAGAATCCTCGTTAATTATAGTCCCCTTGCATCGCCACGAGGAGCAGCAGGACGAAGGAGGAGCACGCTGACCGCATGGTAATAACGTGCTCGGTCAGTTCTCCGCTCAAAGTGACGCAGCTTACGGAAGTGACGACGGAGGAGCCACGGTTTCTTGCATGTAATTACCCGGGTCGCTTTCTTTCGGTGATCGGTGGCGCGTAACAAACCGGCGCAGGAAGTTTTCAGCTTTGCTTTTTGAACGTTTACCGCCTCCCGGTCGGACTGGATCCGTTTTAATTGAGTTCTCCTTTGAGACCCCGTTCGCGAAACGTTGCTACGTTCGTGACTTTCGAGAGAGTTTCCGCCACCGTGACGAAATTCCCTGTTTCTTCGAGTTCCTGGTCTAGCAATCGAAGTGCTACGAGCAGACGGTGTTTGCATCCCGGCTGTCTAGATCTATTAACTCCGAAGAAAATACGACCTCCGCGGTCTATCCCATTTCCTTCTGATGCAATTATTACAGGTGATTTTACGAGTAACGAACGATGCACCTGACGTATTATATTATTCCTCTCTCGATTCTAGCCACCATTCGTTCCTAGCTTCAAGAGTAATTTTCTTTTCGAGAAAAAGAGAAACCTTGACTTCTTAAAGGGGTAGTTTCACTCTGCAAAATATTTCTCAGCAACGACACAAAAGTCTAGCTAAGATTACATGGTCTAACGATACACCTGAGACAAGATATTCTTTTTATGATTCTAGCTACCATTCTAGCGTCCGTTCCTTGTAAAAGTAATTTTCTTTCCGTGGAAAAGAGGAACCTTGACTTCTTAAAGGGGTAGTTTCATTCTCTTGGAGTATTTCTCAGCAATAACAAAAAAATGTATCTAAGATTACGTACTCTAACGATGTACCTGACGCATCATATTATTCCTCTCTTCATTTTACCTACTATTTTAGCGTTCATAGAGTAATTTTCATTTCGCGAAAAAGAGAAACAACTTCTTGATTCTAGCTGCCATTCTAACGTTCGTTCCTTGCAAAAGCAATTTTCTTTCCGTGAAAAAGAGAAACCTTGACTTCTTAAACGGATGGTTTCACCCTCTCAAAATATTTTCCAGCACCAGAAAAACAGTGTATCTAAGATTACATGGTCTAACACGATACATCTGACGTATCATATTAATCCTATCATTCTAGCGTTCGTTCCTCCACGAGTAATTTTCTTTTCGAGAAAAAGAGAAACCTTGACTTCTCAAAGGGTTCACCTTCACAAAATATTTTTCAGCGCCAAAAAAAAAAAAGAAATTGTACTCTCGTAATTTTAACAGACCTATAATTGAGTCACAACTTGCGAACAAATTTACGCGTTCGGTTGAATCTTCGAAACTCTCCGTCTACCAACGAAGTATGCGAAACTTAACGTAAGCCAAAGCACACAGATACCAAAGAGCGATTATCCCGCGACCGATCGAAGAAAGCACACCAGGAGAGTAGTTTCGTCGCCGTTGAACATGCATCTTCCGGTTCCTGCACAGGTGGGCTCCTCGTTCGTCTGGTTCCACGCGCGGTTCGCGGTACAAGCCGAACAGACTCCCTTAATTCAGCCCCGTAATTAATTATGCATTGTTGTTTCCCGCGATAAGGGAGGCAGGGAACACGTCGGGGAATTTGTCCCGACCGCCTTCCAAGATATGCCTCCGTCGTTCCAACCGACAGACGGGCTGGTATAATCGCGTGACTAACGGTTAAGTAAATCGAGAAGAAAGGACGCTCGGTGCGAAAACGCGACGCTCGACGACAGACGCGCCCCGTTCCCGTTTATTAATGGCGACGTCGGTATTGATAATTCGCACGTGCGTTACCTTAATTGCGGAAAGAGTGATAAATGTTGATCGCGTTTGAACGGGAAGGGAGGCCGCGGCAGCGAACGTCGCGGCCATTACGCGAACCATTACGCGATCTCATGATTCATGACACGCGCGACTGGAACGCGGACCCAGCGTTCAGTTTTGGAACCGTTTAAGAGCAGCGCAAAGTTCGAATGGTTACGATTTTACTAGTTTTTTTGGAGCCGAAGAAATACATTTTTCTATCGATTATTTTGTCCCCTGCTTGTTCTAACTATTTTTTACAAGGTTGATTAGCTTTGATAGATAGGTAATATTCTGGACAACACTGTAAAATATCTCAATTAAAATTTGATTTGAAGTCAGACATAGGTTTTAGCTAGATTTTTCAAAAAATTAATTTCAGATTCATTTTTCGAATAGAATAGGTAGATTATTCGTGATATTTAAACAGGCATCTCGACTTAGTTTTGATTTTCTATTAAAATAAAATTCTTCACATTATTTGGTAACATTTTCGCGTACTATATTTCCGTGACTGATCTAGTCGAACCAAAGACGCAAGCAAAGACATCGCCAAATTTATGTCACTCAGTTTTATTTATCGATCCTTCCAATTCTAATATTACGTACGACATAAATTTTAACGAAACAGATTAAGTGACGTTTCCTTGTCGCGAAACGTTATCGGCTAAACGGGAACTGCAATTATAGGATACCTGTTAAAAGTCGCGAAGAGCCATTTGTATCGTTCGCGAACTTTGCGAGATCCGTGTAAAAAGCAGCGTTCGATAAAAACTGCGACAGATGTTTCGCTGATACGTTCGACCCTTCACTCTCGTAATATTAAATTGTTCAAGAACCTTCGTCGAATATTTAACCTTTGGTTTCACTGTCCTCGAGATATAATTATTCAATCGTCCGTATGACAATTAATTATGATCTGCCCGTAGAGTGACTAACGTCGTTTCGAAACTTCAATTTTAGTAACTTTCAAATTTAATAAACGATTTGGTCAAGAACTCCATCGAGCGTGTAGCTGATTTATTCTGAATAATGTCATGTAAGTATAATCCCATTTCGAAAGCTAATGTTGTATGAACTTTCAACGTCAAGAGTGCTTGGAAACAATGACCATGTATGAAATTAATGATATCGTATTATCTCAGGAAGCTCATTGATATCGCAATCAATCAATCGCATCAAAACGCTCTCAGAATCCTTTTAGACGGATATAAATCGAAACGTAAGGACACGATTGATCTTATATTTCCATTAAAGCTTTCCTGTGATATTGTTCGATCAAAACGAACTCCACCGTCGATTTGATCGGTAACTAAGTGAGATAGAGGGAACCATGACTGGTCACTTACCCGTGTGCGTCCTCTGATGGGCCTTCAGATGCGAGCTCTTGGTGTACACCTTCTTGCATCCCGGAAATTGGCATTTGTGTATCCTGCGCTTCGTGTCAGGCGGACTGTGCTCGTGGCTCCTCGCGTGGTGCCTGTTAGCTACGGTGCTTGCAGCTGCAGTGGCCCCTGCATGTGCGTGTTGCGTGCCTGCAACCGCGGGGTAGCCGTTCGCTGTGACGGAGATCAGTCTGCAAAAACACGGAGCTACATCGTTCGGTGTTCTCCTAGCAGTTCTCCTAATTAACCGGGGAATGCTCCGTTAGGATAAACCGGACGTCTAATTTGTTTGCGGTTTGACCGCGTAATGGGCCACCACTCTGAACGTCAATTTTCTCTTCATCGGTCAATTACGGTGCCTTAAAGATGCTCGTGAGATAGCAAAATTGTTTTCGAGCCCAACGGTGACTACACACACGACCACGGTATTCGAAATTATTATCGCCTAGATTTTTAAATCTGTCAATAGCTATTTGTTCCTTTCAGTTTTTTTATGAATCACTGCTTTTGAAATGTTTTTGGGAGGTTTTCTTGAATAATAAAACGACGAAAACAAAGTAGAAAGAGATGTTTAAGTTATTTATAAGTCGGGGCTATAGTTGGGACCCCATTTTAACTCACAGTAAAATAGAATACACTACCATGGATATTTAGACGCCAATATGTAAATACAAGTTTGGAAATCTGTCAATTCACTGTCTAAAGACTAAAAAAAATATTTGCAATAGCAACGATAGGAATTAAACATTTTCAAAATGTCCAACCGTTTCCCTAAATCGAAACATTCTTTTCCTGTGGCTTTTTAATAATTTGGGGATGAAAGGGTTAACTGAAACTCGTTCGCGTGCAGCTTAAGATGAAATGGTTGCAGCGACCTCTCAGGTATAATTGCATCGCAGTTTAAAAGACGCTATCTGAATGCTATTGACGCTATAAATATTCCGAGCATCTAAAGAAACTGAAAGAAAAAATTTTTATTCAGGTCTATTCACTCTCGTGACTTCTTTAAGAATAGAACTTTTCGTGAGAGGGACCGTATAATAAAAATTCTGGGCTTTGCAGGTCAAGAGGCAATATCTAGACAATTATATACATACGCGCTTATACAGGGTGAACCGCGAAAATTATTCACCCTATTTATTTTTGGATCAAAATTTTGTTAACATAGATAATCGTTCAAAGTGGCGACATTAGTTTTTGTAAATTTCTTTGTAGATTCCTAGGGTAACTTCCAATTCCTTTACTCTTTATTTCGATTTATTATCGATCTCATCTCACTCCACTGTGTTCCTTTTTCACATCAATTGTTTTATAGATCGATATTTTAAAACATATATACATGTTACTTTAAATAAAGAATTTCTAGAAATTCAATTGCAGTGTTTATAGTGGTAGGACGATTTAAAAAATATATCAAATATTAACTCATAATTAATTATAATATTAATTATATAGAATGTGGTCTTTATAACGTGTCCACATTATGTTGCCCCCTTTCAATTGGTCGTTTTGTTCATTATACACAATTTGCTTATATAGTGACATTATTATTCATTTCAGTTACGGGATGAATATTCTATGTACAATGACGATATATAATAAACAAATGTTTGCATCAGGTGTGCTGCTTTGATTACGTTTGGACAATAAACACTTTCGCTCCTTGTCCACTTAATTTTCTCCTAATTTTCTCATTTAATTTTATTAAATCAGGAAAATTGAAGACTTTTAATTTGCATTTAGAAACAGAGCAAAAATGGCAACATCTTTAAAACAAATTAACTTCTGTATAAAATTTTGTGACATTAAGAGATAAAAGAATCGGAAGTTTAGATTTCCTAGTACCATTTTGATTCCACGATTTACAGGCAGTGAATGTACTCGGTGTCCACTTTGACCCACACAAATTACATTAATCTTATATAAGAATTGAAATAATGAAGTGCAGATTGGGGTAAAAATGGACACCAGGCGTCCGTCGTTCGGTCGATAAGGCGAGGGTTAAAACGTCGAAATACAAAGGTTGCTTACCTTGCGACACCCTGCGCGTTGCTGGTGGTAACCCTGACGATGGCGCTCCTGCCACCCGTTCCATGAAGGTTGAGGTTGTGCACGTCGAGCATCGAACTCCCGCTCGACGAGTGACTGGAGTTGGAATGACCTTGACCCGAGCCGGGGCTCGACGGTGGCGTCAGGATCTGACCTTCGCTCTCGCAGCCGCTGTCCTCCTCCTCCTCGATTTCCTGCGCCGCAAACGTAATTCATTACGCAACGGGATTACGATAACGGGTCTCTGATTAAAGTGCAAGCAACTGGTTAAAACGATATCGGACATCGATACAACGGTGCCCGCGACCGTGCGAATCGATCAATGGCAAATGACCCCGTAAACGGATTACACGGCCTACGGTGTGTGCGCGCGGGCGCGCATGCGTTAAATTACACCATGGCCCGCGCGCAAACCAGGGAAAATTGGGAAGAATCGTTATTTGTATAACTGGCGTCCGACGGTAATTGAAATCTGACGGGTATTGTTCCCGCGATACGTCGAAACAGAACGAAAGTGAGTCGCAGCTCTGCGCAAATAGAGTCATTCTTCTCGGGTTTGCTACCTATCGCTGATTGCTATACTTCGTCCAAGTGACAATTATTAGATACTTCGACGAGCTTCCAATTTTAACAAACGAGGAGGAAGCACCGTTCGTTAACAAGCCCCAATAAAGAAAACAAACTGTTCTATGCATGCACCTAAAAAAAAAAAAAAAATAGGAAAGATCTTTAGCGACAAAAGCCGAAGAGAACCAAGCGTTCGCCCGAAACTGATACGAAAATGAATGTTTCAAGCGTTTGTTTTAAATATCCGCTCATATAAAACGAACGCCCACGATGATCTCGCTCGTCAGATTTACGTAAATTAATCGTTCGCATGCAAAAGCAACACCATGCGTCGGGGGGTGATATTGGAAAGGAGGCTGAAGCTCGACGGCGAAAATAAAAAAAACGAAACGACCGAGAGGAACAAAAAAAGACGCGGAAAAAGGTGGAGAGCGTCCGTGGCGCTGTCGCGGAGGAAGTATTGGACGATAAGTGTCAGAGATGTAAATCCGGCTTGAACGCACCTCGTGCTCCTCATCCTCTTCGAGATCCTCGCTGGGCTCTTTCTTGAGAATGAGTGCCGTGCACGAGAGGGAGGGCGAGCTGTCCCAAGACAACGCCGAACACGCCGAACTCGCCGACGACATCGACAAGGAATCGAGGTGTCGGTCCAGGAGATCCCTATCGCGGCCGTTGTGGTTGTGATCGCCGGGACTGAATTTTATGTCGTCGATACAGAGCGCTTCCCTGTCTTCCGACGTTGTCGTCATCTACGCCGGCATCAGGGACAGAGAATAAAAAGAGGGCCTTCGACACCTTTGGTCAAGACACGCGCGCTCGAGGGCGGTCGGACGTCGAAAAAGTGTTCCCGTGGGAGCACCGATCGAATCCGTCCCCTCCCCCTCCACACGGTTAGTCGAGTGACGGTTACTCACCTCCACTTTGATCGGCGACTCGAATTGTGCGTTTGCGGTGCCCGTGGAGGCCGTCCACGAGATCGGCGGCGCCCTGAAGAGGTTCCAGGGTGCCGTGTCCAACTCCGTGGGCAACTTTTTGTACGACTGCAGCTTCGGCTCGTCCTTCAGGTACCTCTCCATCTCGTAGCATGTCTGAAACAATCAAACGCGTTGCGTTAGATAGATCTTTCGTGTTGGTGTTTCTGTCTGTAGGGTATTATGGGGGTCTTCTACTGTAAACCACCAACAAATTCGCGTTTTTCTTTTTTTACATTTTCTTAAAGGATATAATCTTAGAAGTATGTGTACAAAAGTATATTATCGGATTCCTAAAATTAATGAAGGCATTGCTCGGTTGAGCTATACCTGTTTGAACGGTCTGATTCTTCTGTTTAGATGCATTTTTCTCAATATTATCGTTTCTCAATTGACTTCTATGATATTTCAAGATCTACTCGATACATTTCGTTCAAATTTGGCACGTACCTTCAGTACGTGTGTCGCTATAGACAGTACTATAATGAAGTTTAAGTCTATAGCTCTCATAATGTTGGAAAATAGAGTGATGATTCAACATTGAATGAGTTATTTGTTTAAATCCATCATTAGTGTCACTGCCTGCATAGTTAGCCGACAGCTTAAACTCCATTGCTTGTATCGAAACTTATATCGTAGCATGTATCAACGTCAATACGCCGCTTTACGCGTTTAAAAAGTTCGTAAGTAGTGTCCTGGAAGACACTGTTCGTGAAAATAGTTCAATAATAATTAAATAATATATTTCTATGGAAAGTAACACTCGTAACATTATGTGGTACTTTCGAAGCTTTGGGCAACGCATGCGCGAGCGTGAGAGCTACAGCTGCGCCTGCGCAGCGTCACGTGGTGTTGTTTTAATGGCGACGCGCGTTGCTCGTGTTATTCGTTTTCGTAACGAAATAAACGTTTGATTATCAGTGGTTAAACAAACTGTAACGTTTTTCTACGGTTCTAATCCCGATCCAGACTCGTTTAAAGGTAAGTTCCGACAATTCTAAAGCCCGAACGGTCGAAGTTCCGTTTCGAGCCAAATCGCGGACGACGCGCGACGCAAAGTCTGGCGAGGAGCGTCTCGATCTACTCGCGGAATATCGGCGGACACCTGCGGCGACGGGAACTTCTCGAGACAGCGGGGAAAATTATCTGCAGCATCCGGGAGGCCGCGTACACGCGAAAACACATCGACGCGGTCGACACAGCCACTCGCGCGAGTTACCGAACTTCCCGCCTCGGTCCCGTAGGCTGTGCCAGTTCGGTACAGTTCCTCAGAGACGCGGAGTGCAAAGTTATGCTGCCTAGCGTGCGCAAGGAATTGTGCACGAACCGTGCCACGAAATCAGATTACGTGGCCGTTTGCTGGGGTCCCCTACGAGTCCTGTCTCGGATCGTCCTTGCACCACGGTTCACCTGCGACGAATTGTAAGAAATGAATCGAACTTTTTTTTATTGATTTTGAAAGTCCAAAAAAGCAGTTCCCTTTTGGTAATTAATCTTGTTAACCATAACATCAATCTTTAAAAATTAAAAAGAATAAAAAAGTAGCAAGAATACAAGAATTTTTAAATAATAGATAATGGAAATAAAACTATAATTGATACATTATATAATTCAAACTTCACTTTACGTAGATATTTTTGCACCTAAACCCCACTACGCTATTGCAGAAGAATTGCTTGAAAAATAGACAGCGAATCTTTATGCAAATTTCTATTTTTATTAACAGAATTAATGAAATAGGAGCTTTGTTGAGGTCTCAACCCCTAAATATAATAATTCGTACGTTACTTTAAGCATTTCTCATATATTTGCTTATTAAGTGCATTACGTAGTTTTCTTAAAACTAAAATTTCCTACAATTGCATAAATATCTGCAGTCCGTTTAAAAACGATGGCGGAAGACCATCGTGCTTGAAATTATATACTTCGTTGCGAGTATGATTTAATAAATGACGGGTTTGAAATGCGGGACATTTTCTTGAACGCCGCAATACAAACGATGTCGTTTGTCTTGAACCGGGGATCTAAGCGATCGGGAAAAGAAAAAGAAAGAGAAGCAACGGCGCTCAAGATAAATGTGCTTTGTATATTAAAACGCGGTGGTTTTAATAAAAGTTCCGCTGACGCAAGCATGGCCGCCGCGTTCCCCCGCGAGACGATCCCCAAGACGAGTTCTCATTACGCTTCTGTCGCCGTCGTTATTCTCTTCGGTGCGGGATAATTTACGGTCGGTCGTTTCTTCTGGCCTTCGACAAGCTCGAGGGAAGAGGAAGAGGATCCTGAAAACGCGCTGTCGCGAGCTTTCGCACCGGTCTGTTACCTGGAGACTGGTATTAATTGCTAACGCGATCTTCTACGGTCAGTTATGGCACACAGAGTTGAAACACGAAGTTTTATTCTTCTTCGAAGCCACGAAACGACCGTAAAATCGCCCCAATCGGGCATATACTTCGACATTTTGTTCTGAGCATTCTCTACCGAGTGATTATCGTTGTTAACGAATTAATTTACGATGCAATAACTTTTCTAAATATTCAAGAAAGACATCTGCTGGTGTTGTACGAGTAGAACTATCCAGTTCTCGTAGTGAAGTGTAATGATATATTATAAATTAAGTACGAATGGGAGCCAGCATCTATAACGTTAATTTTTATAGAAAGGACGATCTATTAAAAACGTATATAAATTGATATAATGTGTAACAAAAATAAACCAATAACTATGACTGAAGTATTTGTATTCCTCGATTCATCGCCTTGGCATTTCAAGCAAAAGAAAGATGAAACGTTAAAAAAGAATTACTGAAAGCAATCAATTACCTTTGTCGCTTTGAAAATAAATTCTGGCCCGCCGTGCGCCGGTTTCGCGGATAAAACCACTCGTCCCCGGCACTGCCGTGCAATAATTTATCTTTTCTGCAAGGCCACTTTAAGGGTTGCCGATGGTGGTAACAAAGACGCGAGGAACAGCGGCGAAAGAGTATTTTATTACAGCTGCATCGACGGGCCTCAAAGATCTCCCCTTTCGCGCGATTCACTTTGACGCGGCGGAATTTTATGAACTTGTAATAACTCTGTTGCAACGAGACTCATTTAAATAGAAAAGTTGCTCGAGAGTTTGAAATATCCGATTTCCCTCAGCTTTCGATCAATGGAGGAAACACCTTGAACTTCCCGTCTGCTCCGTATAATCATTTACTCGAAATAAAACAAGTGTGCACGATCCTGATACAATAATAACGTACTGTAATTGCTATTACTACTTTCTGAAACCTGTCATTATGATTTTAAAAATAGAAAAATCCGAGTGCCACAAAATGTGATACAATTATTAACTCTGTGCTAGGATCCTCCTCGTTTAAACGTCATCAAAATTAAAATAAACGCATTGTGGTATACTGGAAGAGAAAAGAAAGATTCTCAACACTTGGTAAATAGCTAGTGATTCCAAACTATCGAGCATCAGTTGTGGGTGACGCTAAAATTATTTTTATATTTGACAACTTCTTCGTTGCATCGTCGAGGAGGATTTATAAATTCACGTCGCGACGGACAACAAACAGAAGGCCGGGTGTACAGCAATTATCCGCGCGCGACACCGTCGGTGACTATGATACCGGGGATTTCCCGATCATTGTAACGCTAATTAAACCGGAGGGACAGCACGCAGTCGCGGCGGAGCATCGTCGTTGCATTTTGATGGCCGACAGTAACAATCGTTCGATGAATCTGCATAGCCAGCCCGACGCTATAAATTGTTTCCAGCGAGCATTGACAGGTAAGCAGCGCCGGCCGCGTCGCTGTAAATATAATGAGGCCGGGCATTGTAAAATTTGACACGCGGGACCGATGAATTACAAACAGCGCGAGCCCGTAACAATTACGATCCGCGCGACGCTTGATCTCGTCGTTCGATGAAACCGCCATCGATACGAGATTCAACGTGTTCATTTCTCGAAACGATATTCGCGGTGGCCACCTGTCAGTATCATTTGCAGTCAGCCCGAATTGGACGAATTTTCTTGAGAAAGAACCGGCACAAATTTTAGATCGTAAAGCTACTTTTAAATTAGAACCAATATATTAGCGATTTTAATCACCGAGCATGGTTTTGCAATTAGCTTATAGAGAAACATCAGTATGTACAAAATTTCACTATATCACGGTTTTCAATACGAGACAAATAATTTGAATTTATTAAGTAGAATAGAAAAATAGAGCATACGTGATAAATTCGCTTTTTAGATAGCGAACCTTTCGAGGATAAACCAGAAAGGAGTTCGTCTCCCAGGCGGATAAGAATTTTTCGAGGAGCACAAAAAAAAATGGCATCCGACCGAAATTACAGGGCTCCGTCTAATATCGTCCCCTCGCTAAGAAAAATAATCGTCCTCGGACTCCTTCATTATTCACGATTAAAGTTCGTCCATGGAGCCCGCGGGAACGAGTAACGGCGTTAATATAACTTGGAAAGGAATTTTATCGCCAACTCCGGAACCATCCCACCTCCTTCGTCGACTTAACTTCTACTAATCGTCATCGACGACTTTGATCGAGGAGGCGATTAAAAATCAGTGAACCAATTTAAACAGCTCGCCATGCTCCCGGCTCTGAACGCAGGACTGAAAGGCTCGTAATCGCGAAGGAGACCAAAAATATTCGAAGAATTCGGAATTCACCGAGTAATTTCACTTTACTTAACGCAATCACTCGATTCATTTATGGAACGGACCTGAATTTTAATTGATATAGCAAGCTGCATCGTTCGTACGTTCATGCGTTCGCCAGTAGAGGGCTACGCTCACCTTTTCTCTCTCGCAAGTACTCGATGGACCTTTGCAAAGGAGGCAGTGATGCGATTACATACGCGATCACTGTTACGTAGACTCGAAGACAAGAGATTTGAGCATGTTGGATTATACAGAAAGTCGCAATAATCAAAGAGGGAGATTTTAAGAGAGACAAGAGAAGTTTCTATGAAACTTTGTGACTCTCTCCGCGGTATTTCAATTTCCTTTGTTTGTGGCGTGGTTTCTCTCCCCCGGAAACCACGCGAAGAAGGGAGAAACGGGTGGAAAAATAGGCGGGAGAGCCAGCCCGAGATTAAGCTTTACGACTTCGCGTGGTCGTCCCTTTGCCATTGGTTCCATTAAATCCGGAACCGTGTAATAATTTAGAAGTTCACGGCGAGGTCCGCTCGTCCATGGTCGGTCACAATGGTCCCGCTATCGTTTTCCATCGAAGCGAGCCCGCGAGCGTCGAGTCACGGGATCCTCCATTACGCTTTTACCGATGACCCCATAAGCCGTTGCCACCGGATTTACGAGTCGCGCGAAACCATAGTGTGCCGTGTGTATTTGTCGGACGAAAACACGCTCGTTTGATGATTCAACACCGATCGTTCCGACGTGGAAACACAGGCGATGTTATCGCCATGCATAAGGCAAACGATATTCGTTTCACGACGATAGACCCGTAGTTGTGCCATAATTTACGATGGACTCTGCGCACTAAAGGCTCTTCCACTGTGGCATATTTAAAACGACATTTCTTCGCGAATTGTATGTCCTCCGACACCCTCGTTAAATAAACGTACCAATAAAATAAAATTGTCCAATATCAGCCCCATTTTTTAAGAAAAACAACTTTAAAACTTCGAGTACTTGGCTAACGTGTCTGTCTATCGCTGACTGCTTCTACTTAAATTAATATTCGTAACCACCGATATAAGCGACGGTATGGCCTGCTCTCCATCAATTTTACTAACGTCTAACTAGTTGGAACAAGTTGAAACAGATAATACCGTACCACCATCAATGTTTGCAAACACCAAAGCAAGTAGAAGTAGTGAGTAATGGTCAGGCACATTAACCAAGGCGCATTACCTCGCACGCACACCTGACGATTATTTAACAATTTTCTCGAAAACGAAAACATAGTATCGATTAATTTTTACATTAAGAATCAGCATATTTCCTGTTGAACCATTGTTCCTCGGTTACGCTGCATAAGTCAATTGAGTTCCTTGGCCTAGATCACACCACTTAATTATTCACGTTTACACACAAGTTTAACATTTGCGCTACTCTCCACGTATAGTTTCACGTGAACTTCTCTGTTGCCTTTCAATTCCAACTTTGTTAAGTCCATATCGAATGTTCATACTGTGACTGTGATATAATTATAACAACGTTAGGAGTATTTATCGTCTGTTCGTGTAACATTTTTTCACTCAGATACTTTAAACTGATTTGATATTTATTAAGCGTCACTCTATTATCGCCATTCTGCTCTTAGATAAAAATAGATAGCTAGTGTGAACTTCATAAAGTAAAACAACCCTAGCTAGCAAGCTCTGCCTTAAATACCGGAACCGTGGTTAGATTAAGTGGTCGGTTGAGCACTTGTAAGAAAGGTACAAGCTGAGCGTGTCCCTCTAGCGGCAAACACAAGAAGTATCGCCGCAGTAGTGACCCCAGGGTCTTCAAAACAGTGCAACTCGTATTCCTGCCGCCATTTTTTCAACTTGTGCTCGTTTACAACGTTCCAACATTGTCAATCGATCATCTCGATAGAACCAATCGTACGTTTACCACGGATCGTCATTCAGAATCACGCGAAATTTGCGTCGCGTCAATATCCTGATGCGTTGTTCCGCCACGAAGTCTTAGGTCGGACGTGGCTGATCGCGGGGGAGGTAAGACAAAGACGACGTGAAAGCAGAGAGAGAAAACGGAGTAAAGATCCGTGTGTCGTTTCTCTCGCGCTCAACCCTGAAGGGGCATGTAAACAAGAGAGTGTATGTGACGCGATCCTCTCCACAGACCGGGTTGCTGCGATGTAACGAGGTGGGAGATGACACAAAGACATCCCCCGTTCATTCATAACGAGAGGAAAACTTGGCCGCGTATAGGTAAGCTCCGGAATCCGTTGCACAACGGTTCCTTCGCGCCGATCCTCCATCCGCCTCCACCGTCTCCGCCCCGGGCTCGTTTCCCGGTTATTCCGCCACTGTGCTCCCGGCTGTACGGATTCAACCCGCTCTTTGTCATCGTTTCTCTCTCGCGCCACGATTCTACCCGCGGTTCCTCGCACAATAACCATCCCCCCGGTGTGAAAGATCGGACGCGTTAATATTCGTTACCGTTTCCGCGCGGCGAACGTGCGGTGCATCTTCCCGAAAGAAAAGTGATCGATTTGCCGCTCAATGTATCGGCCCTGGAATTACTCCTATCGCGCGGAAGACTCCACAGAAGCACGACGCCAGACGCTGTAGTTGCGTTAGAGACTCTCTAGGTTATCGAATTTCTTCGCAATAGAGTCTTTTTTAAGAATTAATTCCAAGGAAATGGGTGCTAGACTTTTTCTTGTTCTTGTACTATAGAAGCATACAACATCTAGTGTATGAAGATTGGTATAGTAGTATAGCCTTTCCGTACAGCGCCAAACAAATTTATTAAAAATTAAAAACGAATTTTTAAGGAAAATTAACAGGGGGTAGGTGCCTAAATTTTTCGGCGAAATTGAAAAGCTTCAAATCATTCTGAAAAAATTATTTTCGGTTGTAGGGGTCAATTACAATCATTTTTGGTGAATACGCATACCTCCGAAATCCTACTCATTTTCGAGAAAAAAATTCATTACTGAAAATATAATGTCTGACCAGAAATGTTTACCCTGACATGTGAATGTTTAAAACATCATAACTCCTGAACGAATTGGAGGATTTTAATGTTTCAAAATGCAAACGACGCGTATTTTGGTGAAGAATATATAGAAATTCCAGAAAGATTACAATATTTTAACTCAAAATGTAACTTCGAAAATGTTTTTCCAGTGGTTGTAGACGTTTCTATCGCGATAGTTAGGTGTCCGACGACGTTTCCAACATAGACGGCATCTATGAAATCGCCGGAAAGAAAGGGGAGAGAACCACCCAGGATCAGCGATCCCAAACGACGTTCAATTTGCGAGAGATAATGGCCGGCCGATAGAATCGACCTTGCCGATAACCGTATCAGCGTAGAATCCACGTAACAAAGCGGCCAATTCGCGTCGGGATACACGCCGCCAGGCCAAACAGGAAAAAGATAAAGGAAACATAGTTAGATTAGAACGGGCAAAGAGCACCGGTAACGGCGAGCGAGACGAAGACGGGATCGCAAACGATTCGCGTTTCCCGGACTCTCTTATCGAGGGCCTCGTAGATCCAGTCGGACTTTCCTTCCAGCGCAATTCCCCTCCTCCCGATCCCCCTCGAACCAGCTCGTTTCCCGTCGGTGGTGCGCTTTCCAGAAACCGGAATCCCGCGTTACTCACCGCGCGGAGACGCTTTGACGGTAACGATTTCGGAACCCGGAGGGAACTGGGTACTAACAGTAAAATAAACCATTCTCGAGGACGCGTCCCCGATGCTCGAAACGCGGAGGGAACGTTAGAAACCGGGATGGCTGAGGGGACGAATAAAATCGGCCGCCGATGAGGGCGGAAGAGAATCTAGAGCACTGTGGGAACGCATTGTGTCGCGAAACGCGTCGAGGACGCCGGTTAGAGTTGATTTTACCGGGGCCATGTGCCGCGAAGATCTCGCGAGACGCGATACCGAGTATAGCATAACAAGTTTAATAAGAGCACTGAGTGGTGGAGCGTTGATAAGCGAGTGGCGGAGATGAGAACGGCCGATTAGACTGTTGGTGTGGTCTGAGGAATTTAGCTGGACGAGTGTCATCTTATACTGCTTCGAACAAATACGACTATGGATAGGCGACGAGGATCGGGTATCTTATTCGACTCGTCGAGGCGTAATTCTTGGCTCGAGGAGGCAGAGATTCTGAATTTGGATTATTTAGTTACTGGAAACCTCTACTGATTCTGGTTGAGTGAAATTGAGTACAGCATGGCATAAGACTGTTCAAATCGATCGAAAGGTCTATGACGACGCTTCCCACGCTTGCCGCCAGAGGGCTACACTCTTGCGTCTCTCGCAAGCGCTCCAGATATCGGTTCAACTCATATGGAGTTCATTAGAATTTGTACCTAAACCATAACTAAACCAGGACTTCTGCATCAGATCCTGCAAATTCAATGTCCTCTCTATCGAGGGGGATTCGTGGATTATCCACATCAAATTCCACACTTCAGATATACAGCAAGTCTCACTGGTCTCCTATAGTCGTCTATATCGAATCTTACAAGACATCTTCAGTGAGTTCCCCTAGTCCCTGGACATCCTTTTCGTACCTCACGGTCCACGTTGTATCATATTCCAGAATCACCAAGAAATTTCGCATCTCACAAGTTCTGGCTCGGACCTTTCTTTCCCGGCCTGTTCGCGCGATGGACGCGAAGTTCCGCAGTAATTCCGCGGTCCTGTCATTAACAGAATCCACCGGCCCGTTGGAGAGAAAATGAATGATAACCCGGGCCGGGTCTCAAGCGCAGAACCGTCAATGGTTTTCAACCCCCCCCGTGGAGGTCCAGCACAGTGGCAGGCTGCCAAGTCGTTAAAGAGATTCCCGCAACTTTAAAGGTGCCGTAAACCCGCGAATTTATCTCGTCCTTTCCTCCTACTTTCTCGACTTCGTACCAACGAGGAACTCTCCCCCTACGGTTGCATCTTCGACCGACAAAATTTCGAAGGAAGCGTCGTCGGCCTTTTTCTCCTCTTGGCACCAGTCCTCCCTCGACCCTGCCTGTGTGTCCTCTCTTCGTTCATTACACCGTCGAAGGGACGAAGGCGGGGGAGAAGTCAGGTGCATTCCACGGATATCAGGATTTCGGTCGGTGGAACTGATTAAATGGAATATATCGTGTCCCGGTTCCGTGCCGCGTATACGTACGCTACAATCGGAGGAGATACGAAACCACACGGCGACACTTTGTCGCACGGCAGACAGGATTTACGAGCTCGGTCCTTTAGGCGTTTGAATTACTATCTCGATTTCGTAAAATCGAGAGGAGCGTCGAACCACGAGACACCCCGTGCCAAGTTTCCTCTTTTACACATACATATATATCGCGCGCTCGACCGTTCCGGATTTATTGTATGGAAACTGTTGGAATCGAAGGCTTTAACGATTAACGATCGCCGGGAACCTTCTACTATTTCCAAGGAAGACCATATTTTCAACGATTTCCAGAATTCTACCGGGAGAATCGACGAGCGTTGAATTTCGATCTCCCAGCACGGGGCTCGTAATTCAACCCTAATTCTACCAGGATATGTA
Organism: Colletes latitarsis; assembly: GCF_051014445.1. NCBI lineage: Eukaryota > Metazoa > Arthropoda > Insecta > Hymenoptera > Colletidae > Colletes > Colletes latitarsis. Next base: position 16,608,891 of record NC_135139.1, on the reverse strand, counting down.
AGGTCTGACTGTAGGGTCTATGAGAAAATTTATGTACCAACTTTGACGCCTCGTATCTCTGAAAATTTTTCCAGTTCGATACAAACGTTTCTTGTAATTAATGATGCACTGATAGCACGTGAGTCTCTTGAAATACGTCATCGAGAGAATTATGTTCCTAGCGTATATAGGACCGTTAATAAAATGTTTAGCTGTTACGTAGAACCAGTTAACATGGTGTGCTCGTTGACATTGAATTTTTTTTACGAAATACCGACTCACCGGCGCAAATAGAGCAGCCTCGGAAGGCCAAAACAGACGTCAGCAGAGTAAACTCAGTCAATTTGCTCTCTAATCTCCTGAATCATGGCGTGCACACGGTCGACATCATAATAACTCGACGCACCGAATAAAATCCGATAAAAGCGATATACGGAGAAGCCAAAAAATTCTCACCGTAACAGGTTATTCAATTCTAAAGTTCCCATGAACATTTGCACGATCAAATTATTGTTATCGTTCTAAATAGAAAGTAATAAAACAGCTTCTCATTCGTTACTCCGACACGAATTCGATCTTCCCGCGCTCGCCACTAGAGGGCCACGTTCTTGTCTTTCTCACAAGTGCTCGCCTGATTCTTATATATTCCTAAAACAGCAAGTTCCGCCACGTATCGACTGTCAGGTAAACACGTGCATATATTTAATAATAGTAATCAGGAGACAGCTGATACACACAGTGTCGCGATTAAAAAAGTAAAATTCTTGCATGAGGTCCCAATTCGATGGCCAGGGTCCGCAGTACGATATTTCACCGGACGTCGAACCGAACCCGAAGAGCACATCAGCGTTCGATTCAGAGCCTCGGGTCCCCCTAATTCGATTATGAATACTCGACCGAACGTCGAAACCCCCATTCTCGGCGCAATCGAACAACCTTCAGAGGCGTATACGCGCGAGTAGCGTCCCGATTAGTCCTCGAACCCGAAACAACCCATCCGGAGACGCTCACCGAGGTGGTGTCCAGCGACGTCGGAGCCGACTGTCGACGCTTTTCACGCGGTCGAAAATAGAGCAGAAAGCCATCGTCCGAACGCTCGTGGCCCGAGGTCAGGGTTAACGACGCTAACAAGCCGTGGCTGAGTGACTTACGACTAATTCACCGTTCCTCCGCGCCCCACGTTCCACGCTCGACCCTCCGTCGTCCGCGAAGAGACACCCTGGAGCGGGCTCCCAGTGACGCGACGCGTCGGGACGCGGACCATCTGGTCTCGTTAGGACCAGACGTTGCAATTGTTTGTTATTGTTGTGACGTCACCTAGTTAAGAGTGCCTCGTTAGGCGGTCATTCGTAGCCCCACGATCGGAAAACGCGGGAAACCGGCCTAGGAATGCGGCAGGATCGTACCAAAGCACCACGCCGCCCCGACGAATTCCTCCGCCGATGCTTGATAGGGATAAATTGATCCGGGAAGGGCGATGATGAACGCAGCGATGCAGAAGGAGGATGAACGGTTGCGTTATGTTACGCCCGGCAGCTTTCGTTGATGTCGATCTAGGCCACTGAGTTGCGGATCTATGATTGAGACAATGAGTCCCCCAGGAAGTCAGTTTATCGTAGAATGGACTAATTTATGTTTGGGTTTTGGAGAATCAGAAAATTCCAAGGAGTACGAAGAACGATTCGGTAATTATTGAGATACGCTTTGAAGTTGCTTAATCAATTTCTTTGAATTTTAGGGAAGTTAAAAATGAAGGAAACTTATTATAATATAAGGAAATTATTCAAGTGTCCCTTTCTTAATCCTTCCACATCAATTGTATTTTCTTTTCTTCGATGGCGATACTTCCAGCACTCGCCAACAGAGGGATCAACGTTTACTTCTCTCACAAGTACTCGATCTACTCCTATATACAAAGCGAGCATTTAAATTATAATATGAAGTACATTTTATGCATGTATTATTGAAGTTGCTTTTATAAAAGAAATGATGATCAATGATATTAACGAGTAACGGAAGATCAGAGTTTTGTATTAAATTTAAAAATACGCAAAGATACGCGAAGACTTGTGAAATGATAGTGTAACAGAACCTTTAGAATTTCCAAATACAACATTTCAAATGACTATGAATTTTCTATATTTGTCGAGTACACTTACCATATCTTGGCACCTTTAGTTCGACATTATGTGCATAGCTTATCTATTTTATTGTACTTCTTTTATTGTGTTCGTTCTAGTATATGTAGGTTAGGCTTAGTGGCAGCCAAGTTGAACCTAACCTTCACCCTACTCTATACATTCTATAATTTTATATGGCATAATAACGATGATTTTACGATTATCGTATCTGTTATTATTACTGTGTCAATTAAACAATTTCATATTTTTGCGGTGGTCTCATCTGTCAAGATGTAATGTTATAAACTTCATATTTCACTGTTACAATTACTGGGGCAAGTTCATATTTTTTAAACTAAATCGATTCAAATGACATCACATTAATTCTCCACATATTAAACGATCGAATATCGAAATAAGATTCGTTCAATTCATTTCTGGGGAACAGAACATTACAGCCTCTCCTATCTGACCGATTAAAAATCGACATTATTTTCTTACCAGCCTGACGAGAGGAAAAGGGCAACGATCCATATTGAGATCATTCAATTGAAAGGCAAATTTTTTCAAAAATTTCCCAAGGACATCGTCAAGGACACTCGAGCCGAACAAACCGAATCCATCCACGGATCAAACCAATTAACTTCGACGCACGTTCGTCTTGGAGCGCGCCGGCGGAAACGTCGATCGTACAAGCGGCATCAATTCCGTCGACAGGCCGTTTTATCGTCGTATCGTCGCAAGGGGAGGGGGGTAATAGCGTTGGCTAAGCAAACAGCCGATTTTTATTAGCCTCCGTCGTCCCTTTGTGAACCGAGGGGCTTATCGTCAAGAAGGAATCCTCTTGCGTCCGTCCTTCAGCGTTCTCCGCCGATCTCCTTCTCATTGTCTCGTCTTCCCTCGTTTCCAGGGACCTTCAAAGCCCCGGCATCAGCCCCCGCGTAGATTCGGGACACGAGAGGGATCAGTGCCAAGGATCGTAGGCTTCAAATTCTCAGAAGAACCGCAAACTAACTGGCTTTCGTTGTACAGTCGAGATCAAACAGATTTTTCGTCGCCACGAGGACCCCGCGCGTATTCGTATCATGGCGGGCACGCCTCTGTGTACGTGATCACCGATTCGAACGAGGAGCCTCCTCTTCTTCCCCGATGCTCGTTCTCGAAGACGCTCTCACCGCCGTAGGTCGCAATCTTCTACGCTGCCGAGCAAATCGAGCAAAAAGCTCGTCGTCGACGTCGAAACCGTCGTACTCGCTTCTCGAGATCGCTCCCGCATTCCTCCAGATTCTTCTGCGGTAGCCCCGGAGGTTTCCTTTTGCCCCTCCGTCTAGCGGTTCGCCTATTTTCCACGCTCTTTCCTCCGGACTACGTACATCCGGGGCAAGAAAAAACTTCCACGCTTTTTTCCATAGGAAAGCTCCAGGTTAAACGGATACGGGACTTTTGACTGAACCTTTTCTTTAAATTCGAGGTCACTCACCTCCTCGCGCGTGGAATAATTTTGACAAATTTCAAATCCTTCGATGGATTATGGAAGTTAATTATACGCTCAGCGTAAAATATGGCACGTAGCTAAGACTAAAAATATCTGCTTTCAGGCTCTCTATAATTCTTTGGGGAAAATGAAGGAATTAAGCCTACGGGAAACGAACGATGGAAACGAGCGAATCGCGAGGGACGGCGAATTCATCGGCCGCCGCGTTTCCACGCGTCCGTGCGTGCGCGAATCGCCGACGCGTTCATCGAATTCGACAGGAACGGCCGGAAGCTGGACAGAGAAACGGGGTAAAACGTATCGACGATTCATTCGTCGTGAAATATGTTTCCGCTGTGTCCGTTGCTCAGTCGCTGGAGTCTTCTGTTCGCGATAAATGGATGGGACGAGCGAGCGGAGGTGTCGATACGTCACGGTCCGCAGGCTGCGTGTAATATAGAGGTATTTCGCTGAGAAGATGTTAGATATTACTACGCAAATTAAGCATGGCGAGCGCTGTGACAGCCTCCGCGTCTCGGGGACTCGTTTATTGCCGGCAGCGTCGTAAAGCAAGATTCTGGGACAACCGTAAATCTCGTTTGACCGAGCATGACCAAGAATCCTCCGACTCGTTAGTCGTTGCAGATGATAGAACTTTGAGATGATACTGCGAACGTCAACCAATTTTCTGTCGACATACGAGGTAAAAACTGCAGCTCAAAACTGCAGCAATACGGTAGAAATTATAACAGGTATCCCAGAACTTCGAGAGCAGCTTTCACCCCTAGAGTGTACAAGTCAGTAGATGCTCAAAATACAGGTCTACAATATTTTAGTGCTTTATTTATTTATTTGAAAGCAAATGTAGAAACTCCAAATTGAAAAGAAGCTTTCACCCCTAGAGTATACAAGTCAGTAGATGCTCAAAATACAGGTCTACAATATTTTAGTGCTTTAATTATTTATTTGAGAGCAAATGTAGTACAAATTGAAAAGAAGCTTTTGACAGAGTGTTCGATAATGAAATTCCCACAATTTTCTTTGCTTGAGTAAATCTAAATGGAGACAGACACCACTCTGTTCTTCATTTGTTCGCATATATACCAAGTGTCTCAGAATTCTCGTATTACAGCACACCGTCGTTACATGACAGTGTCATACGTACATTAGCATGCTCTTGTGATATTAATTCGTCGTAAGAGCAGCGGTGCATCGGATTCTATCAACATCCATTCGCGATCCCGCGACGCGACGCTGAAAATGAGCCGCGCTCCCCCGGTGGTGCGGTATAAAATGAAGGAGATAACGATCTCTGGTCCGATAGCATAACGAGCAAAGAGGCAATAAAAGTTTCGGCAATAAAGATCCGTGGCAGTAAAAATCAAGCTCGGACCCCAAACGGGTAATGGGCCGTGAAAATTTTAAAAGCTCTGACTCGGCCCTATCATAATTCCGTCGATAGCAGAAATTCCTGGCGATCTTTGGAGTCCACACACGAAGTCCATCAGCCAACTACCATCGGTTATGTGAATCCATCCCTCTGCTTTGATTCTCATAATACTTTAGAGGCTTTCAGAGCACTGTGAAAATATACATATAATTCGTGAGGACTGATGCTCGAGGGGTGAAACTACCTTTCAAACTAATTATTACGATTCAAGGTTCACACAATCTCCTTAAGAATTTTGAAAAGATAATATAGTGAATTATTTTCGTTTTTATCTTGTAATTATAACGTATGTCTATTATAATACTTTCGAAGATAATTTCATCTCTCAACACTCGAACTATATAAATGGTCAAAATGACCCACTCGTAATTTCTAATAAAAATTCTAAAAAATTTACTCGACTGGATTCTTGAAAATTTACCGTAGTTTTCTATGAGAGGATGAGTAAACATTTATTTCTATGGCATTATCTACCGTTTTAATTTCTTTGGTACAAATAAATACACCATAACTGGTAGTTCTAAAATGAATCACCGCAGTCAATAAATTTTCTGTACTTAATAATTCAAATAAAATGTTTCTTTTTCCACACTATTTTTCAACCGAGAAGATTGAATTACAAATCTTCGATCAGCTCTCTTGACATTCCATTATCGCCAGTGTATTGTTTCGACGCCCACCGATACGATCAAACATTTATTTCTAATATAACGTTTCTAATAAATTTTCTGCCTATTAGCCTTATCTGCATGCACGACCGTGATATAAATTGCGCAATAAATCGCGTGACAACTGTCGCCGGGACGAGCCGTCTATTGTGAACCTAATTGGTTCACGTGCAACGCGCCCTGATACCGACGAAAGCGAACACGTCGTCCGAAGGTAGAACAAGGAAACCCAAGACGACGAGACGTCTGGGAAGCTGCCGCGATATGATATAGGAGGTGAAACAGGAGGGAAAGGTGGCTGTGTAAATTGCGACGGTTGGTTGGACGTGGCAGGAGCATCGGCGTAGGGAGCGGAACGAGGCGAGGGGGGAAGCCCCCGCGCCGGGGCCATCTTCTTCTTTTTCCGCCAGCCGGTCTCCCTTAGGGAGTACGCCATTGAAAACGCGATTTCTTCCCCCGTACTTTCCTCCTTTTTCTCTCATTATCCTCTTCCTCGCTTCATTCTTCGTCCGCGAGAATCGGAGCATCCGCGTACGGGACTGACTTTTCGCTGGCTACGCTGACTGGGGCTCGTTCGCTCGCCCGTCGTAAATCTGCATAATGAGGCGTGTCGAAAGGCGGCTTACCTGACGAACTATAATGCCACCGACTGACGATTGGTTCTGGCTCTTTCATGCCTTGTACATTCACCGAAGATTCTTTCAATATCCTTCCCTCCCACGTTTCTCTCGTTATTTGTACAATCAACCGAGAATCCTTCTTCTTGCCAGACCGCGTGGAATCTTCATTAGCCCGCGGTCGCGAGCCGCCCCCGCACACTGAATGAAAACTTTATTACGCGAGCGTTAGAACGGAGTCGGGCTAATTTAATGATGGCTACCCCGGCCGCTGGAGGCCACGGTCGAACCGCCATCGTGACTAACTCGCAATTTTTCATAGCAAGTTTCTAGACGCGGTCTGGAACGCGATACACCGACTGTCTTTCGAAAGAAAGCGATTCTTACGCGAAATAATTTGATGGTAGGAGGTAAATAGTGATGATGCGTTTTCTATTATACAATTCCTACGCGAGAAAATAATTTTTTCAATCCCTCAAAAATAATTTTATAGATTCTAAACTACCACTTTGCGCCAGGAAAAATGTTCCTACGATTTTTTAAAAATGGTACTACGAACAGGGTTGTTCGAAAAAATTTTCGTCCCTATTAGAAATTCCACGAATTTTCTTTCCTATCACAAATAAAGTAACGAGTTTTATAAATTATAAACTCACACGAGAAAATAATTTTTCAACCCGTCAAATATAATTTTATAGATTTTGAACTACTGCTATGTGCAAGGAAAAATGGTACCACGAAAAAAATCGTTCTCCGTTGTTCGAAAAAACTCTTCGTCCCCTTCGGTTGAATGGCAAGGATCCCCCAGACGGAGGACGTCGGCGTCGGGAGCGTCGGCACCGGTAGACATTATTAAATTACATTTAGAAGCGACGAGCCGGTAGGGGTGAAAGCAACGACGGTGGAGGAGGAAAAGTGGCGGAGTAGGGACAAAGAGGGCCGGGCGCTCGCTCGCGGCTGTATATATTAATTTGCTGCCGACAATACATATTCAAGTTGGAATTCATACGCTGTCAGAGACAGCGCTCGGTCGACTGAATAGATAGACATTATGGATGTCATACGGAAGCAGGAGTGCCGTGAGAGGGACGCGCGACGTATGGGAACGTACGTTTCGCGTACGGTTCACGCTGCCGCGACCGACGGGGTGCGCGACAGGGATGGATAAACACGGCGAAAGAAAGGGGAGCGCGGCGGGGGCGGACGGGAGGCAGGAACAGGGGAGCAGAGAGACTGCCACTGCACGTTCCAGCCGTGACGTGACATCCTATTCGAGAACACGCGCCGCATGTAACGAGCGGTTCCGAAACTTCTCCGGTAACCGTCGAACGGGTGCTACCTGAGTTTTACAATTCGTCGTTTATTGCTCTACCGCGCGAAAACGTGCCGCGAAAAATGCTACACCCTGGTTGCCTTGGATTTTCATCCGTCTACCCGCGGGACGGTTGTTAGGGGGATGGTCCCGCGGCGCCAGTCATGAGCGTGGTCCGAAATCACTGATGCTGGGGGCAGGGGAATGAGGATTCAAACGTTCTAACGAACTTGGCCCTGAGAATTTAATTTTTAGACGAGGACTCCTGTATAGAGGGTGGTAACGCTGGGTCTTCTTGGACCCAGGTAACACTTATCTTTCATTCGTTCTTTACGTTTACGTTTCTGGGTATTCGTTATGTTTATATTTACTTGGTATTTTAAGAGCTGGGGTCTAATAGAATATTCCTTTAATAAAACTCAGAATATTGAGGACAAAATTGGGATCATTCTAACAAGCGGCTGAAACAAATTTTTCTACATTATTGTACGTTAAAAGTGTAAATATATGAGTACTGCAAAATGTAAGATATGGGTCTAACAAGTCCCTGGGTCATTCTTGATAAATTGAAAGTGTGGTATACGATTTGTTCTTAGAAATGTCCTCGAGAAAATGTTTGGACGTTCATCGAACATGGGTCTCACAGAGAACGATTCTAATCAGTAGAAACGGACAGTCGCGTCAGACGAATCGTACTCGATCGCGCTCGAAAGATCCGTAAGTCTGTACCAAACAAAGAATATAGATTTTTTTTAATTTATTTCCCTTCTATCAAATAATCTGTTTTATTATCTGTTTATAATTGTAATAAAAAATATGGTACTACAGTCGCCTTTTCAGATTCTTTTAATTATAGTCACGAGTTAAATTACACTGAATTGCACAGAATACTTTTAAACTTATATTTTAGAACAGTCGGGGCACGGTAAATGCACATTAAACGTATTACTCGCATATTTTGTACGCCTTTCGTGCCCACGTGCATCTTTTACTCGCACATATGCAGATTTTACGTTCATAAATGTCGCATGTTCTTTGCATATTTCACGCGCATAAACATCCGCAGTCTACTTATTAGTATACTTATACAGAATTAAGGACTCTACTTTCCTCTCTCTAAATTGTGCCGTCAGCCCCGAAAGACCAATAAATTTCTGAAACTGTGCCGTTAGATTAAAAAGGTCAAGAACCAGTGATGTAAAATTGCCACGCGGATAAACCCTCGCTTTAAACTATAACTTCTCCTTCTAAATATTAAAAGTATAATCTGAACAATATTCAAAGCTCGAAACGATCCAAAAGATCAACAAAACCAATTTTTATATACTCGTTTCTGTTTTGCATTTCTAACCCTCTTTCTCTTTCCCATCACAAAATAATACAAGACTTATTATTAATCACGAAGAGTCCACTGGAGCGAAATTTTTCGTAAAAACGATATTTCCACGAATCGTCGATGGCACCCAAGGTAATTGCGAACTCGTTACCGATCAAGAAACGCGCAACACCGTTCCAGCGATCCGTCTAATTAAGTAAACCCTGACGATAAAAGACGCCTGGTTCCAGCTACCCTCGTGACGCGAGGATCTCGAGCAGCTAGCTGACGCGAGGATTACACGAGTTCGAGTGTGAATTTCAATTTCGATTTGAATTAAGATAAGGGAGCGCAGGTTCGACTCATATTTTTTCCTCCGTAGAGGGAGCAGCTTGCAGATGCTATCAAATAACAAGGAAAATCTAATTACGGCCAGAAACAATCGCGCGGATCGTTCCTGAAAGTCCTACGACGCCTCATCGACGCCCAGCCGTGACACGTTTCCCTAATTCTCAACCTTTTGAGACGCAGAAATTTGTATTTTTTATTTTTCAAGGCAAATGCAAGCGTTCGAACGCATCAAAACTTATCATCACACGATTCAAGTTTTCCTAGAGACAGTGTCCTTTAATTCTCAACCCTTTGAGACGCAGAAATTTGTATTTTTTATTTTTCAGGGCAAATGCAAGCGTTCGAACGTATCAAAATTTTACTTGTCATTACACGATTCAAGTTTCCCTCGAGACAGTGTCCTTTGACATCAATTTCAATTACATTCTTCTTGAGTTACCATGTTAGAGACGCGCTCTCGAAACTCTAAAGTTTGAGGAAAGGAAGAAAATTGATTTTTTGCGGGTTGAGACGCGAAGAAAACCCTTTTAAAAGCCGGGACCATCGGCGCGGAAGGAAAGAAGCCGCGATGGGCCCCGGGCCAACCCGTACGTATATAGAACGAGAAGCCATCCGCGGATGTACGAGCGCGTAAATCACCGCGCGGAACCAAGGGAAAACTTCGGGTCCGCTACTATGTTCGCCGACGAAGCCGGAGGCCATAACTTTAAGCCGCTCGACTTGCTCGACGACGACGACAACGACGACGGGGCTCTGCGCATCGAGACGCGCTGTCGACTTTTCGCGGTTCCGGCGTTCCATTTACGGGAAACGCGCGTGAAACGGACAACTACTGCTACGACTCGTGCCAGAAGAATTTCGTTTCGCGAAGGAACGCCACCTTGGCAGATTTACGGCCTCCGTCCCTTGGAATCATTTCTGTCTTCGGTAGGACCGTCGACCAAGGCTGATGAAAACGCTCCAGCGAACAATTAACTCCGTTTCGACGATTTATTTTAAAGAAACTCCGGGAGATCAAGGTTCAGAAATTGAAAACAGCTCACGATACTATTCTTTTAATAAAACTCAAAAATATTGAGAACGAAATTGGGATCGTTCTAACAAGCGGCTAAAACAAATTTTTTTACATTATTGTAGGTTAAAAGTGTAAATATATGAGTACTGCAAAATGTATGATATGGGTCTAACAAGACTCTGGGTCATTTTTGATGAATCGAAAGTGTGGAATACGATTTGTTCTTATAAATGTCCTCGAGAAAATTTTTGGACGTTCGTCGAACACACGTCTCACAGAGTACGACTCTAATCAGTAGAAACAGACAGTCGCGTCAGAAAGATCCGTAAGTCTGTACCTTCACAAAAATTAAGGGAAACAAAATTTAGTTTTGCACGCATAATGTTTTGTTAATAGAATTAATGAAATGGGAGCTTTGTAAAACCAATTTTATTTCTTTACAATTCGACCAACAACGTACCATCCTACGATTCGATCGTTCTGTCTTGAACGGAGACACACGCGAAATAAATCGAAAGCCAAACGATAAATTCAGCCTCGTGGTTCCTTTCATCTTCCTGAATAATGTTACAACGTAAACATACGCAGTCTATTTATTATCTTTCTTACAAAATGAATTTAGGAATTTCGAAGTAAACATTTTGTTTTTTAATATATGAGTTCAAAGCTTCTATTCTTTGTTATATTTATCCAGATTATTTTTTACTTTCAAGTTAAAGTAAAGGGTTTTCCAATAAGAGCGGGTCGATGTTGAAATGGAATAAAATAAGCTGTGTGTGGGGTATTAACGAAATTTTGTTTTTATTTGAAAGGCCACTACAGACTGTCAACATCGACCCGCCCCTATTGGAAAACCCTTTATATTGTAAATTAATGATTAAATAATGAGGATTGACTAGTTGTATTATAGGCCTACGAGATAGTCTAATCGGCTGGTTTCAGGCCTGGCGCTCGGTTATCCACGCTCGAGCCCCTACCTCCGGGGGCTCTTGTTAAACTTGTTGAGCTATACTTGTTGGTGTAGTGACTGCACGACACCACGTGGAGAGAGACGCCTCGTGACGCAGCCGGTTCACTTTCGACCCGAGCTCGCCATTTACGGTGAAACGGGCGTGAAAGTTCCCCGCACGAGATGCCGGCGTCTATCGAGGACGATGGCACCGATTATATCGATCCCCGGCGATTATTCCACGACGGCCGTGTAACCGTAGACTTTCATCCTCGATGCACGCTCGTTCATTGTTCCGCTCGGGCCTTTTGAATCGGCGAGCGGCCACGCACGTGCGCGAACCCCGTCAGACCGTGCTACTTTCGACGATGATATAATAGCCAGCGAACATATTTTTACGCGATAAACAACAAGATCATCATTTCTTTTACGTTGTGTCGACAGCGACGATTAATAAAATGGCAATATGACAGCGCGCTTTTGCAGAACATGGCACATCCTCGAACGTGTCGAAACACTTGTCATTAAGTGTTTAATAAAAATAACAGAAAAAATATCCAAAAATTATTATTTTACAGATTCAGGCAACATTAATATTTCACTATTATAGCAAGGTGGTTTTGTTCTTTTACGTATTTTAGTGAATCAAGTGGAAAATATTCCAGCTTTGTTATTGTGAACAAAATAGGTGCATTCTTTTTTTCACTGTCAGATATAAACCGTATAATATTCTGCAAGATTAAAATTTGTTTCTGCACTTATTTTTGTAACCTTGATAAAATTCCCAAATTATATCCAAGTTTATTTCCCTCAACGTCTCAGTTTAAGAATTTATTTTTCTAGTTCCATCCTGTCACCCATCAACTCTGTTATTGTGAAAAAAGTAGGTGCATTCTTTTTTTCACTGTCAGATATAAACCGTATAATATTCTGCAAGATTAAAATTTGTTTCTGCACTTATTTTTGTAACCTCACTAAAATTCACGAATTATATCCAACTTTCAATTTGAGAATGAATTTTTCTAGTTTTATCCTATCGCCCATATGTGAATGACGTGGGATTCAAAATATTCCAAAACTGTGCTGTCGGATCGCGATTTTGTTATATGAAAAATCATAAATAAAGCTTGCTAAAATGACGTAGGAAGAATTGTTCATTGCCTTCCGGAGTATAATGGGCCCAGGTAGAATTCTACACGACGGGCACAGCCGCCGGGACACAATGGCCCAGGCTCGACTTCGCGACTCCGTCCCTTCCTGTAACAATGGATTCCTCGGCTCCACTTGAAAAGGAAAGCTACGTTTTCTTATGTTGGTCCAAGATCATATTTCTGCGGATAATAGCCGAAATCGGCCGAGACTTTGCTTTCTTTCTCGCTGAACAATCCAGACCACGAATGGAAACCTCGTCTCCGAGTTCTAAAGATCTTCGATTCCGGCAAAAAAATCGATTCTGAATTCGTTTCCTTCAAAATGGTACGCTTCACCAAAATATTTATATTTCTAACATATTCTTTTCCACTATGTACATTATTAAATAATATTCCGGTTGGGAAGCGTACATATAACTTTTCTGTGAATCAAAAGTAACAACATTGGCTCCGTTTCAATCGACTCACTAAGGGTTAAACACCCTACTGCAATTTTTTTAATTTGAAAAATTCCGTGACACGATAGAGGATAATATAATAGAGTAAAATTTTTATTTTCAAGTACTACTGGTCCAACGTAGAGGTAAAAAATATATGTTCCAAGCTTATCGTTGACGGAATTAAAATTGATTCTATTGAGGGTACATCGTTACAAAAAATTCATGAAAATACCCTGTGTTTCGAGTAACCCCTCGACCGAAACTCCATCGAGCGTGCTATAATTTGATATTACGCAAGAAACCGGTCGAGAGCGTGGGACCGGATCAACCTTGGCTCTTCCAGAAGAAATCGATCTTTGCCAGCGGTTCCGAAAACGGTCAAAGAAACGAGTGACCGTTTCCAAAGCGAGATGAAAGGCGCCCGTCGTGCACCGAAAACAGAGCGATTAATGAGAACTCGCGGACCGAGTCGGTGGCTTTTCACGAATCGCGACACTTGTTGAAACCCAACGGGGTAATTTCAATTGAAACATGGCCTGTGCAAATCTCTGACTCAGGACCGTTCGTTGCTTACGAAAAACAGGGTTAATTATGTTTCGAACGTCTGAACCAAACTCGCCAATTTGCAGTAGCGAGTATTCTTTCTAAAATTTGTTTTATTTTATCAATGAGAAAACGTTATAATCAGTATTACAAAAGCGAACAATATCGAGGTACTACTATATACGAAAACGATTGCGCAAGAACAGGCGTGAATCGAATCACTCTTACATTATTCAGAGTGTACACTGTACTAATTTATTGTAAACAGGAGCATGTACAACGCGAAACAAGATTCCAAATATCGCGTTCGCGGTTCTCAGCGAAAAAAGAAACGAGCCAGCTAACCGAGTTTAATGAATCGCCGCTGCCGCGGAGACGCACGTGATCTCCCTCCCCCTCCCATCCCTTATTTATAGTAGTATCAGCGTTACTTTTTATTTGAAACCGACCACAATGCTCGCTTCGTCCCCCTTTCTGTTCTCGCGACGCTTGGCCGCGATCCGGACACGGTCGCTCTATTTTTCCCGCGCAATTTATTCCCGTGAAAAAGTTCAACGATAAATTCAACTTTCAGCGTTTCAGTATCGCCACCCTTGTCTTCCCTCGGACGTTGCCTCGTTAACGACTCGATTAGCTCACGCGCTCGTCTATTCCCCCCTTCCTTCGTTTTGCCACCGTCCCTCCTCTTCGCCGATGCATAATTCAAGCGTTATACTGGCCGCCGTGAGGCAAAGACTGGCCGATCAATTCCTACATAGGGCAGCCACATGGTCGCCGTACTAAGGTAAACTATTTCTAACACTCAGCATTGCCTGTTAATGGTTATTTACGAGCGAATCGCGCGCGCTTATACCGTTCGAAAGTCCGACAATCGACGGAGATAGGAATCGAATCGGTTAGCTGCTATCAACTTCGATTTGTAGGGTTACCCCAGAAACATACGAACAGAGATGGTTTCACGAATTTTTTGTGACGATATTATAATCCTAATTAAAATATCTTGTCCATGAATAAAATATACAGCAGCTCATTTTCAGGAATAATGTTAAAAGTTACTCAGTTTCGAGGGTGAGACACAATTATTTTATTTAGTTTTTATTCGTCGAACGATTTCAAAGTTACTTAAATGGTGATATGGTTTTTTAAAATAGAAACCTATATTATTATTTATTTTTGTATCAAATTTTATCTCGCAAGGATATTTAATAAAATTGCGACATCCATTTGTCCAACTTTTTCACCTAACCTATCGTAGGTATTGAGAAACTGTCACAGTGACAACTCCCAAGTTCGCCGCGAGACTTTGAGTTGTTGTTTATGGGTCAGATTCTACCGTGGCTCCTAATTTATCTTCGTTCAGAACGAATTTAGGTGCCCCTCGAGACTCATTATTCAGATGCAGATCCCCGGAACGAAATTTTTCGAACCACCTAACTCCACCGCAAAGACCATATTGATATTTCTACCTCCTATAACTGCATTATTTCCCAATATAAAATCTTTCTCTGACATTTTATTGATTTATTCTATGGTAAAAAAAAACGACTTAACAATCGAGTAAAATCGAAGAGCACAATATCGTTGTAAATACCATAGAGCAGAATATATATTATTTTATTAACCGCGATTAATCTTCGAGTATCGACAATTTTACGCGTTGTAATCTAATAAAAAACGAAGTCGCGTGGCATTTGTTTGGACGCGAGCGCGGAAACTTCGGACCGTTCTGATTTATGCAGCCGGCGAAAATTAATATTACGGCGGTTTTAATGCCCCGCGATCGCGCAGCGGTCGGCGAATGAAAAATGTCGGCGATCGTTAACGAGATACCTTCGCCTTTAGCAGCGATCGCTCGTTAATTTGGATTTCTTATCGGATCGCGACTTGCTCGAATGATAATTAAAACGAATACGCGCGCAACGAACGGTCCCGCTAATGTTAGGTTTCGTCGGTGGTCGAGGTTGCTGACTTTAATTAAGAGATTTACGACACGTAAACGCAACTGTGAACTGCGACTATGACGAAGAAACGAGGCATAAAAGGACAACAAAAGACACAGGGCCAGAGCAAAAGAATGTATCGTATAACTCGGCCGTGCCACGAACATAACTTTAAAGCTGTCCTTTCGCGGAGTATATTTCTGGCGAGTTGATCGCTAATTTATACTGTATCCAGGAACATTATTCGTTTCGAAATACATTTCTTTCGATGTACTAGTTGCGTTTGGTCGAGGAATGCATTAGGCAAAGCGATACTGCTAGCCATTGGGTTCTTTGGCGTTACAAAAACCCAGAATGTTTACGTTCCTTATGTAGAAGTTGTTTATTGTGTTTACTACAAAAACACAAATAGAAATGTTATTTATATAATAGTTTCTGTACCAACTTGCTAACGAAGCCCCCAAATTTTGCACAAGTACTTCATATAAACACTTCAAAATTATATAATTGTAATTTCAGTACATGCTTCTCATTTAGGATTTTCCATCCCCTCTAAATATCCACTTTTCGCTGTTAAAATTCAAAATTTTTACTTCTGTTGTCCCAAATAGAATCTAATAATAATCAGCCCGGGTTTCCCGATTTCGGTTTCAAATATGGAAGTTTGATTAGCAACTAGTCACGGAGTCCCACTTTGGGACGAAATACCGTTCCAGTCAAAATCAGATTGGTAATTGGGGACACTTGGTACAATTTCCACGCGAGTTATCGGGGCTCGTAAACTCCCATCCGATAATCAGTTTCCGCTTCTGAAACTGTCGAACCTTGATCATAGTTTCTCACCCTAAATAAAAATGCATCGGACACACGCCGTAATTCTTCCTCGATTACCATCATCGAACGATCGAAGCAATTGGAAAAAAAGAAAACAACTAACGTCCTAACGTTACACGGCGAAGCAGCATTCCTTTTCGCTCGATGGACAAAAACTGCACGCGCTTTCTATCGTACGGGGCGAGGCACGTTCAATCTTCCGTGAAATTCTTCGATCGTTCAGAAAAAGTCGACGTCGAAAGAAGGGGAGGCTCTCAGAACGGGCTCTTTCAAAACACGATTTTTTTCTTTTTTGGCAACTCGCAAAGAGTTTCCCATGAAACCTTCGCGCGCGATCCGCGTTTTCCGGTTTTCATTCCGAACGGCTTTCAGACGCAGATGACGCGGAGGAGCGCGGAAAAGGTTCCGGCGGTCGCAAACAGGAGGAGGACGAGCGACAAGGCGGAGGAACAGAAGCAAAGGAGGGGTGGGGGGAAAAGGGAGGTGAATCGACTTTGTTGCTCGAAGGTTTACACGGCCAATCTCGCTTTGATGTCCCTCCTCCCGCAACCATCCACCCTTTCGACCCTCCGGAGCCGCGACAACCCCTTACGAGCGCCAACACACACACACACGCTGGATTACGTTTGCCGTGTGCTGCGGCGCACACGCTCGCCCACGCATATTCATACGCCGATACGAGTGTGCTGGCGCGTGTTTGCTCCAGTCTCCAACCTTCGGTTTCCGGCCCGTGGACGCGTAGTCGTGTGTAAACCGCCCTTTGTCGAACTGGCGGGGGTGATTCTTCACCGCGGTCGCGAGACGTCAGATTAAAGTGCAACGATGACGGTGATTTGGAAATTGTCGAAGTAACGTGAAAGTTTGTTGAGGATTTTATACTATTTATTCCTAGGAAAATATTTAGTTTCAT
The DNA here is from genome assembly GCF_051014445.1 of Colletes latitarsis. Classification (NCBI taxonomy): domain Eukaryota; kingdom Metazoa; phylum Arthropoda; class Insecta; order Hymenoptera; family Colletidae; genus Colletes; species Colletes latitarsis. Next base: position 16,591,823 of record NC_135139.1, on the reverse strand, counting down.
TTAGGGGGTGGAAATTTTGCAGTTTCTTCTAGATTCTTCCCAGCGATCCATATATAGTAAACTCATGGTGAAATAAACGCAAATTTTCTCATAAATGATTACACGATACTTCGATCTTAAAAGTGTTAGAAATAAAATGACGGTCATCGAAGATTGCAGAACTATCTCTTTTCGTAGTTTTTCCTTGAAACACGCCATTTTGAACACGACTATGAACGCGATATATCGTAAACACATGTTGAAATAAACGTAAATTTTCTCATAAATGATTACACGATACTTTGATCTTAAGAGTGTCAGAAATAAAATGACGGCCATCGAGGATTGCAGATTCTTTTCGGTACTTCTTCCTTGAAACCCGCCATTTTGAACGGATAGAGGTCGAGGTGAGACGGTTTCGGACAAGTATTCGTTAGCTAGAGTCAAATAATACCTCCATGGAATCGCTCAAACAATAGTTGCCCAGGGAATTGTTCGAATCTGAAATTATTGCCCAGTCTCATCGGTCCGTAACTCACCCAGTGGCTCCTATCGCGGAACTACGGTCGTTCTACGGTGACTAGAGCAAAAGCGAACATGCACGGAGTATTCCAGCAGTAGGTCACCGTGGAATTTTTCGAGAAAATCTAAAATCGTGTGGTCTCGTCGGTCCGTTGGGTTCGATACGCGACCACGTCGAAAATAACTGACCTTTCGCATTTTGATCCAAGAATATACGAATAATATATTCGAGCAGCGAGAATAAGTCTTCCCAGAGATATTTTCGAAAATTCTCTTCTACCCAAACTCTTATATTAGAATTAACCAAATTTTACTAATTAAAATACGCTGATGAATCTTTCAAAGGCATCGTTTGATCGAACGTATCGACCCTCATCGTTTCGAGAAACAGCTGGCTGGCCAGAGCCCTTAATTCCGGCTTAACGCGATAGACCGACTAACAACGTACTTTCGTTGGAATAAGAAACACCTGTCCCACCGTGGCTCGAATTTTCGAAAACGTTTATATTCCCGGCGGAGACAATCGGATCCGTTCTTTCAATCGCGGTCACCGACGGAGTCCGCAAACTTCGTTAGGGGCGGACACATGGACGACGATAGACGCGACGTGTCGTCGACGAGATTTGCGACAGCCGGGATAAAGGTAATTTCTTCGGGACGGCCTTTAGTTTGCGTGCCTCGTACGGAACACCTGCGACCTATGTGCGATCTTCTCCCGGAGTCTAGACATAAAGCGGACCGCTCGTAACCTGTCTCCCTCTGCACCAGGCTTCTTTTCTTCAGAATTGGCAGCCTCGATCCTCCAGTTATTACGTGGCTTCGTGCACGACACCCTGTTCGTTCGTGCACACCCAATACAATGACAATACTATGAGACACTGGATAAAACCATACAAATCTCTGGCACAAGAAAAAATTTTACTCCAGGTGACATCCGTTGATCGTTGTTATTTATTAACAGTGTTTGAAAATTCAAAATTATATCTATTTCTATGGTTTATTAACACTGGAACTACCGTACTGGTCAAAATGATGCGTAATTTCTAATAACAATTAAATTTGCTCTATGGTTTTCTATAAGAGAATAAATACAAATTTATTTCTTCAAGTATTCACATTTCACATTTCTTCAAGTATCTATTATTGAACTTGAACTTCTCTAGCGAGTATTTCCATTATTCTTTGCATATATTTTAATTTTAAAAACGAGAAACGGTTCCTCCGGGCGACGCGTAACCAAATCGAATCGATCTCTCGATAAAGGAAAAGGGCTCGAAAAGAAGATCTCGCAAATTCGCGAAGTTTACGAGCGATCATCAAAAAGAGCGTAAAACAGCGATTCGCTATCTCCGAACTACTCAGTTCCCCGATTTTCTCCTCGTGCTCTTCTTTTCGGCCGAATTTACACGGAGAAGATCACGGAATCACCGGGATACGGTTCGAATTTACGTGACGACCATGTGGGACCGGTTCCAGCGATCGCTTCGAATAAAAAGGGACCCTTGATGACTCTCGCGGTAATTTCTTTGCAATCATATAACAATCATTTACCATACAACGACCTCGCCGATTTTAACGACCTTAATGCACGTTGAAGAAGAAACCCTGGATATCCTCGATCCGTGATTTAGGGTTGCTGACACCTAATTTCGAAATTACACGCACTTACATAAAGAAGTGATGGGCTTCCCTCACAGGCGGTGATTTTGTACGCTGTATATAATATTGATCATTACGGTACGATATTTATTTTATTTTTGGATAAATTATATTTATAATATTCGTTGAGCCCAAAATTTTGTTGGAAAACATTCATGAACTTCTCCCCTTTGAAATATTCTAAAGCTATTATATCGGTTTATACTAATATAAATAATTATCAGTAGCCTTAAACAATGTTTAGAAGTCTCAAGAAACGAAGAGTAACAGAAAGATTTCTAACCGCGGCTTGGTATTCCGGTAAATCCGACTCGAAAACTGAGAAACGATTGTTTCTTATTTTAGAAATCCCCGAACACGTTAAATGATTATTATTTTTCCACGGGAGTGCAACCAGTCGTACACGAGCAACGTGTCTCTGTTCGCCACCGTGGAATCTCCCCTTCACTTGTTGCGCCTTCCGCGACTACGAGGAAGTCGTTTCATCGAGCGGCGACGTTCCAGAAACGCGAAATAATTGCCAGCGTCAAATTGTATCGTTCTTGCTTCCCGGGATCCCCCGTCTAGATCCGCGAAACGGCACTTTAATTTTCCCGCGTCGCGATCGCCGCTATCCGGCCCCGTCATCTCGTTATTAATTTTTCCCGCGCGATCGCGTCCACGGAACGAACGACTCGCAAAAATTACGATGTCGTGACCCGAGCGCATAAAGCCCCGGAATTCACCGCCCAGATGATCAGGCAACTTTGTAATTTTTTATACGTAACGAGGCGATGTTTATGGCCGCGATGAAATTGTTTCGAGTGACCGTTAGCTGGACGTCGAGGTCAACGCGCACGTAACGCTCGGACAGTAGGTCAACGCGATGGCTTCCGAGAAAACGTGAAATCGCGGCCCAGACGCATCGGTCCGCAACTTGAAATTATCAAAATCATAAAACACACGATACATTTTGTAATCTAGCTTACTTTTGTTGTGTTATTTCGCTTTATAACTCGAAATGTAATTTTTCCCGAACGAATATCAAATAACAATTATCGTCTATTCGCTATTTACAGCTTTGACAAACGATACAAATTTCTTAAAATGGTGTAGATATTATCACAACATCAGTGATATGTTCTGTCAACAGATTTAAAAAGAGAACTCGAGTGACTCCAAGAAATTTCCAAAAAATTACGAAACCATGTCTTGATCTAATAAAAAAAAAATCACAATAGAGTCGCTCAGCCTGTTTCTACAAAATTTCTCGAGATATTTTGAGACTCTAGCCAAGTATTTACAGTTTCTAGATTTCTCTGGAAGCGAATCAAGATTGGAGAAAAATAACAACGGTTTCTGGCTCGCGATTTATACCCTTCGTCGCGAGCCTTAGATCCTTCGCCTAATGGCCGACTATCCGAGACGCGATCTCGTTGGTTTCGTTACGATTCATGTCGCGTAAGGTCCAACGCGACGCCTCCATGTACGTAGCTTCGCACACGTTCACCGCGAGCCGTGAACAGGGATCTCTTTGGCACATAAAGTTTTTTTTTATGGCCACCGTCCAGTCTTTCGTTGCGTATTTGCTGGACGGCCCTGACCGCAACTTCGCGTATCACACTGTAACGCGGCCGAAGATCGTGATCGCTCGTAAAGCCGGATAGACGTTACGTCGAGGAAAGACCAAGCAAACTGGGAAGAAAATGACGAACAAAGCGGTCGGTTTATAGGGTACGCGACAAATACCCTGCTGGAACGAAAAAAGAAATTAAACAACGTATAACATGTGTGGAACATATATTAGATTATAATCCTAACTACTTAGATGTCCTCTTTAAAATGTTTTTAGTATTCTGAATAACCCCTCCTTAGTCTCTAATTTTCACTGAATTTAATTTTTGTAAAATAATTTGAACAAATCTTGAGAGTAACTCAAAATTTCTTAAGTTTGTTCAACACAATAATTTTAATTTCTTCGTATACGAGTCTTAAAGCTGAAGAGGGCTAAAAATTGTAGCATTAAACGAATTTCAACTATCATCAAACCTCAAGTTCTTTAATCTTGATAAGTGACTAGCCAATTAATTTACGAAAAGAAATATTGTAAACCATTTTTGAACGTTCCAAACAAAGGTACGAGTTGTTATTAAAATTTCGGTGAACAACTGTGGAATTATTTGAATTCTGTTTCGAGCAGTTATTTTTTGGCACTTGACTTATTTCGAGGGACCCGCGCGGCGTTCTTCGCGTAAAAAAAAGGAGGAAATTTCCGTTCCCCGGAGAGTCGGAGGTTAAATTTGTTTGAAGTGAAATTTTCGCGATTCGTTCGCGTCCGTACGAACCAGCCCCCTTTGACTTCGACCAAAAGTGGGCAAATAAAAATCATGCCGCTGAAGTTGCACGAACGACGCGCCCGCGTTTGATGTACTTTTAATATCGACGTAATGTTCGTGGCGTGTCAAATGTTGCCGGGGAACGCAAACGGTGCATCATCGAGTTCCGTAGTGGCGCGCAGACATCAAAGGGTACGGAGAAAGAAAGATGCGAGTCGCGAGATCGTAAGTCGGTCGACGGGAAGTTAAATTCATTACCGGATGATTTCATTACCCGAGAAAATGTCTGTCTGTGTACGCAGCCGACGCGCGACGATGTAACCGGTTAATTGCGAACGTTTGTAAATCAACAATGGACGTCTTTGGGTCGTGGTACACGCTCGACCGAATCCCTAATTATCTCTGGGTCATTTCACGCAATAATCGATCATGGTTCGTGCTGAATATTGAGAATTTTGGGGGAAATGAAATGTAATTTAGTGCAAGTAAAATTAAGAAGGGTTTAAATCATTGTTTTGCTGATTTCGAATTTGTTTAAAATGTACGGGACACTAAATTTTGCAATTTTTTGGTATACTTGAGTAAAAGAGAGCTGCAATAATGAATTATTAACACAAAAACTACCACTACTGTGCTAAATATTAGGGATTTGGTGAAACTGAAATATAATCCAGTGCAAGTAGAATTAAGAATTTGATTAAAATGTACGAGACATAAAATTTTGCAATTTTTGCGTACATAAGTAAACGAGAGCAATAATGAAAATTTTTTTATCTTCAAGGTTACCAATAATACTGAATTGCTGCATTTTAATTCTCACTGAGAAAAAGCGTACGATTAAATAAGTATCGATGAGGATGACTGGCGATTATATGTTCAGTGTAATTTAACGTACGCATACAATTTGATGAGCAATTAATGATGTAGAATATTAGTAATATCAGTCCCTGCGCGAGCGATACCAAAGCCGTCGTTTAATCTACTTACTTAATTACAAAACTTCATTACCTACGCGCGGGAAATAGCGCTATCACGACTATGTAAATGGGGTTTACATGCGACTGCGTGTGTGGTCTGTATTATTAGCAGTAATTACCCTGTATGGATCAATTAACCGTGCCGATTTCTTTCCCTGGGGTACTTAAAATGTCACGAACTTTGCATTTTTCTTTTTCTCGAAGGAATGTGAAAGTCATTGAATCCTGCGCCCAACAGGAACTTCTAGGCGCGTCTCAGTCGAACGATTCCATATGCAGATTGCCTCGTAACTAACAAAGTTTTTCAGCCCGTTTAACGGGTTATTCTAAATGTAAAATGATATAGGTCTTTTCTTATACGTATACAATAGGTAATAAATTTAATGTCGTAAAATAAACCTTCGTTTACTCCAAGGGACAAGAAAATAAAGTCTGCGAGAGGACGAGGCCCAGTAAAGTACTGTTTCCAACGTAAGGGTCTATTTACAACCTTTATCAACTTACGCTAAGAATAAAACACAGCGCGCACTTAGAACGAAACGTCAAGTCTTTACAGTTTACAGTCCCTTCTTTTCCTGTTCCCTTTTGCTTTTACGTAACGTCTAAATAGATTGCTAAAATGAACGAGGGAACTTTCTACGCGCCTGTCAACATATTCCTATTCAATGTTGCAAAGAATCTTGTAAAACATCATAGTCATACCAGCTCTACATCGTTGGAAAACCATAGATGTTGAATATCTGCTTTTTCATCGATGATTAACACGTTTCAACGTGACATCAAGAGCAAGGAACATTTATCTTGCGGTGAAAATTTAAAAATATAGCTATTTCGATATTTGTTTTCACGCTGGAAAGATTGTAATTCGTTTCGTACAAAAATGTTAGAGAAATTTAGTGATCGTTTTCCGACATTAGCAATTTACTTTCGTTTCTCTGAATCGCTGATTTAGATCTCGGAGGCCAACCCAAACTCGGTCTAATCTGCGAAAGATTGCCCGAATCTGAAAATATCGCCAACGAAGCATTCGATGGTCCAAGATCTCCACGGTCAAGCAAATCTCGTTCGTCCCATAAAAGGCTTTACGATAACGCATCACGTGTCTCAGGTAGTTTGGCTGCTCGTTCGGCATCGAGCTTGACCGCAGACCGATGTTTCATGCGACGATAGGGTCGCGAATCGCAGCTGGTCGTAAAGCTCGACGTGCAGCGTGGACATACTCCGTACGACGACAAGGAAGAACGTCGCAAACGACGACAAGGAATCAGGATGGAGATGTCGTCCAATATCCATGGACGTTTACACGCGTTTACTCAATTTAATTAATCGTCGTCATTAATCTTCTACAGGATCACATCCAGTTTCAAACACAGTAATCAGGATTAGGATAGACAATATTGCAATTTTCATGGTGGAAACAACGTGGTTGTTTGAAGAATTCAAAAGATGTCTTGTAACTTCCAACTTCTTCAAACAAGTCTTTACATAGAATCAAATTTTTATATAATTTGCATTTCCTGTCCACCCATATTCCATATACAGAATACTTTGTATTTTCCACCGTGGATTGGATTCAAATTTTGCAACAAACTTTGTTTCAATTTTTTCCTGCAATAAATAACGACCAAAAAGCAAACTTTTGGGCCATCACGCGTGCTTCTTGCATTCGAATTTCTTGCACGAATAATTACATTTGAGCGAATCTTCTTCGAACATAAAAGTTTCTAAAACGAATAAAATTCTCGTGCCGCAAAGCGTTAAACGTCTCGTTGCGTAGCACGAACGACACGCGCCGAGCACGAACGTCTCTCAGGCCCGAGATTAGTCGTGATTCCAACTTCCGTGTTTATGGGGGAACTTAGGCGGACACAGAAGCCGCGAAGTGACGACGCCTCTCGTTACGTTATCTCGTTACGCAACGCGAGAGTTTCAACGTGTCTCGCGTTGGCCAGGATTATTATCAGCACGACCGCGGCGAGATTTATTAGCGTGTTTCGTCGTCGCCTCTATTTTTCCGTTCTTAGTCGCCGGGGCCGCGGGAAGACGGCGAGTTTAGTTAATGACAGTCGGCGAGCGTGTAATTACGTAATTGGATGATCAATCACTCGAAGCTTCCAATTTTTCACGCGGCCCCGAGCGCCCAACACCGGTGGAGAAATGTTAACTGCGCGGGGAACTCTCGACGAGCTTCGCGACTGCCTGAAAGGGGAAAATTCGCGGAAAGTTGCTACAAGCTTCGTTTAAAATTTTCAGGAATATCGCTACGGCACTCCGACTTCTAAGTTATGTAGGAAATTCCGAACCATGGGAGCACTAAAACGTGATCGTAGAACCGCTATTCGAAGTATTTATAAACTAACAGTTCGCCTCGAAAGTGTTGGAGACCATTTTTTGTGCAAATGGCACTAGCGGGGATCGTTCGTTGAAATAAATGACAGAAAAGTTAATCGAAAAGGTCAATCGTTCTTTATGGAAGGAAAAGTAATAATAGATCGGTGCAATTTATAGTTTTGGAGATAAACAATGGGAATAGGAAAAAAGATTGCAAAATTTAGTGTTCTATGATGACTTGAATCTACTCTAATTGTGTATGATCGATATTGTATTTTAATTTCAACTATACAGGGTGTTCGGCCACCCTTGGGAAAAATTTTAATAGAGGATTCTAGAGGCCAAAATAAGACGAAAATCAAGAATACCAATTTGTTGATGGAGGCTTCGTTAAAAAGTTATTAACAATTAAATTCAAAAATTTCAAATCGTTCTGGAAAAATTATTTTCGGTTGCAGAGGTCAATTACAGTCATTTTTGGTAAATGGACATACCCCCGAAATCTTGCGCATTTTCGAGAAAAAAATTCCGTACGGTCGGAACTTCAAACGTTAATAACTGTTTAACAAAGCCTTCATCGACAAATTGGTATTCTTGATTTTCGTCTTACTTTGACCTCTAGAATCCCCCATTAAAATTTTTCCCAGGGGTGGCCAAACACCCTGTATTTCTCGTATCGTCCAAACTAAGTAGAATGACCCTGTTCGTAATCAGACGAAAAGACAGTCCATGTGTTATATGCTGTTTTCTGAACCAGAGATGAGCGAACTTGTTTGCAATGAACACGAGAGTTTATTATAAATATTAATATTTAATTTGATCGAGCACAATTGCTATTAATTTAACAATATTACTCATTTTGTACGAGTGTAAGAATATTTTATTCTGCATATATTCCTTGAATTCTTATACGCCATAAATGCGTGAAATCTACAGTCTAGTTATAGCAGGCATAAAAGAATACTATAAAAACTCGACGTCTTATATAACAGAAAATAAATTATGACAAGTATGAAACTTTTAGTAACATTTTCGTTGCTGTGAAAAAGATATCAACTCTTTTATACCTTTCTTTCACAGAATTCCCTGAGCTTAGCTTGGAGCTGTTAAAACGCAATGCGAACACAATCTCGTAGTACAAAGGATTACGGTACAAAAAAGGGTTGCTAGATTTAGAACACTATAATAAAAATTCTTTTCTTAAATCAGTTTTTGTACTAATACAAATGAAGATTGGATTATACTTTCAATATTTCTAGAAATGGGGAATATATATAGATTGTTGACTCAATTTTTATTAGTTACTGTCGTCGATATGCAGTGTACATAATGAAAAATATAATTACTGACTAATTCCAAATTGTCAATTATTTAAATGTCATTTAAATGTGTAAACAAAACACATTTGATATTTTTTTATTAACATATGTGCCAATAATCGATCATTGTTTACTAACAAGAAAAGATAAGGCCATAGTAAGTAAGTTCGAATATTTTCTGAGATTTTGTTATGTTAAATGAACCAGTAATGGCGTCTATTAAGGTATCTCATTTTTGTAAGGGTGCAGTGTAGTAATACAAATTGAATATAAAATACCAATTGCAATTCTGTGATGTATAAACATCTATAATTTAAATTTTATTCATGCATGTATTACCTAAATGAAACTCGAATCGAGCTACGCTACGTATTATATTTGTCAATATCCACCACAAAGCCTAAAACGACATTTTTCACCTTTTTCATTTTCTCATAAAAATCACGCATTTTTCGTGACGATTCCGGGGTGAAACTACCCTTAAATCGTCTCGTGTATTACCTTGAACATACTCATGGAATCCTCCAGCGGACATTGTCTACCGTGTCGAGGATCGAATCGGAGTCGCCTAACCTGGGCTACAATCATTCGACGATAGGATGAAGTAAAAAGAGGGGGTGAGTTAGCGAAGAGGATTTCCCAGGAACAGCCGGTAGCACCGATATCGAAGAATCGGCAATCCGGGATCCCGTAACTCGCCGAAGGTGATTCGGGCAGGTCGAAACGAGGAGGAATGGAGTCGCGTATTAAAATCGGCATAAAACGTTATTATCCGCCGGCGTAATTTCGCGGTACCGATAGTAAGCCCCCGTGAGCCGGGGGCTGGCGTACTTGTCGGCGTGGAAACCAACCCCCCGGGAAGGGGTGCGGCTGGATTCCGTTCAACTTCCAGATAATGCACTTCTCCTCCGTCTCGCCCTCTGTCTTCGTCTCGGTCCCTCTCTCGCCCTGGCCTGGCATCTCTCGCCTCTCGTACCTCCGGCCATGGGGGGGAAGAATTCGATATCAAATTCTTTTAAGAACATCCCGCGGCTGAAACGCCGAGGGAAAGTAAGAAGTGAAGGAACGAATACTGGTCGGACCGATGGGGGTGGGACACAGGGTCCGAGAAGATATTGCTGCATTCCTATAGTACATAATGAGCTGTGAAATTCGGAGGAGGTCATTCTGCACGGGAATTCTCGGCGATAATGGCAGTTATCGTTCCCGGGGATTAGGATTTCTCGGTGGGTTCGTCGTCGACGGAGGAACCTCGAATTACGCCGCCTATTCTCCACGCAATATTCTTTGTCGGCGACGGGGCGATTCTTTCCAGGCAATTTTCGTCCACCCCCGCTTCCCGATACTCGCGACAATAGAGCGTTCTTCCGATCGCGGTGCCCGTTTAAAGAAGATTTAATTCCTATTGTTTCACCCTGCTTAATTCGTCGAGCCTGTTTCGAATATCCAAACTGTGCTTTGTTTACGTCTTAGAGTTGCTCGCATCTGAGTTCTTTTCTTCCTTTCTTTTTACATACCTTGGTAAGACTGTTTGAATCAGGACTTAAGTACAGTTAACCAGAAGTTTTGGACTTAGGTTCTCTCAAATTCTGTGAGAAATTAATGATGTATCACTTGTCAAACACAGTCTTATAGTCGTTTGCAACTATTTTTGTTGTGTAGTGGCTTGTTATATGGAGAAAGTAAATAAGCTTCGAACGTATATATAGGAATAGGAGGTCAGTTAAGCACTTGCGAGAGAGCGTAGCCCTCTGCTAGCGAGTGCACGAACTATCGCAACAACCGCATTTCCTAAGATCCAGAAATTGAAAGAATCGAGTTGGCTAGGAGATGTGATTTCAATACTTTCTAAAGGTTGGACCTACAGTCAATTTTGAATATTTTGTTTAAAAAATTGCATTCGTCATTTGAATCACCAATTCATAATCGCTATCAAAATCTTTGAGGCATTCAGGTGAGATTTGATTCAGAAAAAATTGTGAAACACTAGACTACATTGTTATAAAAATGAAGGTAAAATACGGAGATCATATCCCTGATTTCTTATCGTATTCAATCGGCCAAAATGATTGAAAACAACTATAATCACCTCAGACTTTTCGTCTGTTTCTTTCTTTCGAGCAATTCTGACATCGACAACCGAATGCTCAAGCAAAAAATAAATCGTTGCACTAAAAGAATCGTAATATTCTTATCTAAACGATATCGTAATTTAGTCTGTCTTTGATTCGACATGCGCCCTTCGTTCGGAACCGCGTCTTTGTGCCTCGGCTTGCCCCTTACGGAGAGAATGGTCCAGTAAAAATAGAAATATCGTCGTCCAGCGGCAATAAGAGATTTTTATAGGATCGGTAACGACGCCGCGCGACGTCTTAACGTTGATATTCCTCCACGTGTAGGAGAGACGACCTGACGGCCATTCCGGGAGAAATTCGCGTTCAATCCGCGCCGAGTTGTAAACAAACAAATAGCAGGACCGTTTACGGCCGAGTTATAAACAGCTCGATATTATGGCGACGACAGCAAAATGCTGGATCGATTGTCCGAGCGTTACGGAGGAAGTAAATTATCTAGATTGCCCTTCACAACTTGGTAATATGTTATAACCAGAATGAAGAAAAGCTATGAGGTAATAACTATTCCATTAAAACATACAAAAACAAAGTTTCGCTTCCGTGGGCAATCTGAGTGGACTTGCTTCGTAAACCAGACCCATCATGATCATTAGACTTCATAAAATCAATTTAGAGATTTTCTATCGTTCCAAACCTTTTCCAATAACTTGCAATTAAAATTTCACAATTCTACGACGCTAGAAGTAACGTTTTCTCAGGTAGATTGGCCATCCATCGCACTGTGAGCTTCGCAGAATCTCTCTCAAGAGGTTGAGTTCACCCCCCAGCGACCTTGAACCCCTCTGGCTGCTACCAACGAAATTAATCGAAGCCAAGGCCCCGGATCGTAAATCATACGCGTTTTACTCGGCCCTTCCTTAGCCGGGCGCGATCTAACACCTGGCACGTAAAGAGCTTCCCAGCTGGCGAGGCCGTAAACCGTCTTCCGGAACACAAACCGCTACCACCGGGATAGCTACTATCTCCCCGACGCTTACTGAAAATACCGTAAACCACTCCTCTGTTCCAGCGAGGCATCTTTAAGACTCCCCGTGCAGACCTCCTCTCCATTTCAAGCGAGTGCACGCGCGCGCAGACGAGGATTTGCGAGGTATCCGTGAAATGGCTGGAAAGTTTTCGCAGCTCCCAGAGACGCGACCAGAATTCACACGAGATATCGTGTTTTAATTAACCCCCTCGCCCGGTGAAACTGAAACTTGCCATCCCCATTTCTTTTCGTTCTAACGTCGAAACTTTGATTTTTCCTCGAAGCTAACCGTTTTAATAAGTCCCGTAGATCTCCGTTTGCCTGTATCAGACAGTTCGTATAACCGGATCGTTCGCGCGATAGGAGTTCACTGATTCATCCCGCTATCTATGATCGTTCGGCAGGAGTTCGGTTAACATGTTCAGCGAGGGAGTTCCAGAGTAAGCAAAATTGTCGCTGAAGTTTGGTCCAGTGTACCCTGGTGTGACATATGTACCATCGCGTCAATAGTTCTGCGAGTTCGTGGTTTTCTCCTTGATACATGTATATCGACCATGCACTGAGCGTGTTAATTGAGCAGTAACTAAAACTTTCGTGTAATGAATGGAGCACTGGTGCACGTTGACTCTCGATTACAGTTACAAGGCCGCGGTTGGTATTACACGGGACTTATAATAGGTACGAAACAGTAAAAAGAAGGTTCCTTCGGAAACTCTCGTATCTCAAATACCCTAATGGCGATAATTTCTCGAATGGGAATTATAACAAGGCCCAATACTTCAATGTTCTATTGATACAATTCATTAAATTCCATGCTCGACAACTTAATACTACAATATGAGATGGTGAGAGACCATTTCCCTCGGGACTCTGAAAGCCAGAATTAGTGGCGCAGCCATCTTGGTCTGTAAAAGACCCTTTCTACTCACATGGAATACATCAGCAAGGTGGATTCGGAAAACGTCTTCTTACCTGAAACAGAAAGAGACGCTCGAATAAACAAACAGTCGTTCCGAAATGGCAGACATGTAATAAAAATACGGTTGAAAATTGAATGGTAGCAATTTCAGGATGAAAGAACGAGTTTCCGCCCAGGACACAACACATTTCGCATTTATGCACCCCCGCTCGCCCTTCCCCCCGGTTCCACGCGTTTCACTGTTTACCAGGCTTTTCCCGTATTCGTGTTTCCATTTCGTTGCCACCCCCTCCGCTCGCAACACTTATTTTCTCCAACGGGTACCGCCTGCGTCCGTATCCACCCCTTGTCCGCCTTCGCTCCGCGCTTCGGTTTTTACGTTTATTTCACCCCGCCGCCGTCGACGTCAACAAACATCTTGATTATACCGTGAAAGCCGTTTCTACTTCGAGTCCTGACTGGGAGGTCGACTTTACTTTCCCTCCATCTCACCCCACGAAGCTTCACCCTTCGCGTTTCTTAACCCTGACCTTGTTCCCTCCCCCCTCACTTATCCGCGTATCTCTGTCCATCGTCTTCCCTTCTCTCTGTTTCTTCGCTTCCTTCTCCATCTTCTATTTTCACTCTTTGCTGCCTCTCTCTGTCACCCCCACCTTCGCTATATTTACTCCTATCGCTCCCTCTTGGCTTTCCTTCGCGCGTTCGCTTCCCTCCCCATCCCTGTAACCTCATCCTAGACTATTTCTCCTCTTTCTCGCTCCTGCTCGGCAACCACCGTCTCAACAGCCTGTTCTGATCCTCCCTTGGCAGCGTACCCGAACCTCCCACACCCCGCCACGCCGGTATTTGCATGCGAAATTAATGCCTTTCTATTTCGCCCCGAATTAAACGCAAGTTTGCATAAAGAAACGACGATTAATTCGTTTATTCGTCGGGTTAGAGAAGGAAAAAGGAGCCGTGGTGGGGGTGGGTGGACGCCTAGCGTCGACATCGGTCGCCATACCCCCGCAATCAAGACGGACGTCGCGTCCCTTTAAGTTTCTTTTCCCCTTTCTATCCTCGATCCGGCTTTCCTCGACCTTTTTCGTTCCTTATATTCCTCCGGTGGAACCAAGAGGGATGGAAAAAGGAGGATGAGGAAACTCCGGGGCACCTGGCAGTGGTTTTTGTCGCTCCTCTCCTGTCAGTCGACGACGATCAACCGACAACTTCGTAAACGACGTTACGATTCCCTTTCTTCCTCGAATCCCTCCACCCTCCCATCCCCATTTGCTTTTTTCCCCCGGAGCTTCAGTTTCTACGATTCGATTGAAGGTTCCTCGACGTTTCACGATTCGAAGATTTCAAAGCTTTTTTGTTATTTGTGTTTAATTTTTCGAGATTCTCGTAAAGTGGCAATTTCAGGCGAATAAGTATGGTTTTTAACACGCGAAAACATCCGTCGTTGCATTTAAAGAGCCGAAGACATCAGAGAACCTCGCGGATAATGGCGGCTGATTGCGGCATATTGAATTGAGGTCGAAGCGAAAGGGATTCTGAAAAGTCGCGAGGGCGAAAAATGGAGGCCAGTATAACGCGGCAGGCAGCTTCGATTGAATGAGTTCGTTAAAAAAGTACGTCGAACGGAACTGAATGACCAATCAGACCGCGCGTCGGGTCGAAGTCATCGTCCACCGACGGAATCCGTGTGCTTTCGAACGCTTGGAGAGTCCAAGTGCGATTTGCAAAGAAGCTCGTTCGATTGTTAACGATGAAAGAAAGGAAGAATAATGGTCCATAAAAATATGTCGATCTTTGTTCTCGATTTTTGACCAACCTATCCATTCGCGATTTTTCTAACTTACTTCGAATCAAAGACAATTTTATGGGTGTTCGACAGTCTTCCAAGATTTCAATTATTCTACAGAATATTATACTCAATTAATTACAACTGGTCTTCCTCCGCTTGAACGTTCAATTCTGACAATGTTCGTGAATTTTTAAACCCCATTGCCAGAATTTGAATTAAGTAAACATTGCCAATAAAATTTGGTAACCGATATATTTGAATCACTATTATTAATAAAATCGACTGTCGCTGCGAACGACATTTTAAGTGGCTGACTAATCTATTTTATGCGCTTTACAACAATAGGGAAATTATATCAAAGGTCATTTAAATGTTTCCCAATTTCGTGCTGTCCAGAGATCTCGTTATTTACAATGTTCATCGTAATTAACGGAAATCGTCGTTGAATTTGGTATCGTTAAACTATTACGGTTCGATGCAAAGCGAATGCCGCGAGGGGCAAAAGGTCGACGTTGACACCAAATTGCAGATGGCAGCGGCCCGTAGTTGACCCAAAAACGAGACGCGAGGGCGTCTAAGCGCCGCCAGCAACAATTTACCGCCACGTTTTGCCTCCTTTTGTCCCGTTCTTCGTCGTTAACACGTTCGCTGCGTCCCCATGTTTCGTGGAGTTTTACATTTCACGGCACACATCAAATACACTCTGCAGATCTTAACTCTTTTAGTCGTCTCAAAGCACGACTTACTTTCTTCATAGAGACTTATAATAATTTTATTCTCCTTTAAATATGCTTCCAGTACTTCTCCATCTAACATTTAAAATTTTTACAGTAAAGTACTATTTTCAATGCATCTGAAGATGGCAACGAATCGAATCATGTGGAAAATTAAATCTGGTTTTTTAATATTGGCAAAATCCGTAGAATTTGATAAAAAATTCGGGAGAGAAGTTTGACAATGGGTTAAATATTCACGCTGTGTGGCGTCGAAGTGTGCCACCCCCGACGTCGTGGCCAACCCTCGTCGCGACGACGGAAGGAAACGACCGCAACGAGACAAAGAATCTCGTTATGTGTTTCAATTAATCCGTATGCCTTTCGTAACCAGGAACCATTTATCTTCATTTCGTAGCGTCCGGGTCACGACGAATTTCCGGTGTAATGCCATCCCCATCCCTTCAAAGCGCGATGATAGTAATCGCGCGATTAATCCGACACTCGAATCTGAGGTAATTAAAAGCGACAAAAGATTAATTCGTGGAACCCTGTTGGGCCAAATCACTCGACGATAGACCCCAATATTAATAGAGGATGATAACTTACCGACGAACAAACAATGATTCGCGCGCGAAAAAATCCTCCGGTCATGTGCAAGTTACGCTCCAATTTAAATATTAATTTTAATGATCGCCATGGCATATATGCTCGTTATTTGCGTTCGACGTTAATTTAGGTATTTTAGATATTGATGCTATATAATCCACGAGAAAATGTTTTTGCCTTTATTATCGTTTCATAATTAAAATCCGTTCTTATTATTTAAATAATGGAGACTAATTTAAATAATGATTAATGCAATTATTACATAGATTCATCTTAAAAATCTCATCATTGATACTATCGATAGAGGAGTATTTTTTATCCGTTGCAAAACAGTTATTTTACTGGAACAAATTTGTTTTTTATTATATTTAGCTACATATTTAATCATTCAAATCTGAACGCTTTCAATCTTTTGCACTGGGTCATTCCCAGATTACACAATTATTTTTAAAATCTATAACTTAACATTTTGTTGAAGGAAGTTGTAGTTGTGAGAAAAGTTTCAAGTTTCGCAGAATATAGTGAGTTGCCGATGACCCACGGCGCTAAATCACACGAAGCGTATCTGCTGTGAAAAAGCCTCGCTCCTCGTTCTCCGCTCGTAACTCGAGTTCAAGAGACTCGAACGGCGGTGGGTTTTCAAAGCGGAGTGGCTTCGTTTTCCAGACAGAGACGGAGAAGGAAGAGGGAAGAACACAGCGAATAGGGGAGAGAAAACGGAAAATCGCGTCGTAATTCGTTGCAGCGTTTGGTTTCGCAGTCAGCGCGGGAGGTGAAAATCGCGAAGAACAAACTCCGATAAGACTCTCTCATCCCTTACGCCGGGTGGGAACGTTTTCCGATGGGACAGGCGGGAGCAACCGAGAGGGTGGGTTGCGAGTATACAACTACCATCGCCCGTAGTCCACCTTTCTCACGAACCGTTCGAAACAGTCGACGTGACCTATCTCTCCACGTAATATCGTTACTGTTACTCATCGTCCTTAGCGCACGGGTACTCGTGTGTGGAGCAGAGATGCCAGACGGAGCCCCGGGTGCACCGGGGACACCTCATTCCACTTTCTCACACTATGCCAGATCACGCGTACGTGAGCTCGTAGAGTTTCGGAGAGTCGACAAAGGCAAACTGACACATGCCCCCTCTTTCGATTTTACGAAACTGCCCGAAATAATTTCGGACCGTCTCGTGGAAATCGAGAGAGAAACGGTCACGTTTGCCTTCTCGTAACTTACATAGCAATCATATGAAAAAGTTAAATGAAACTAGCAATTTTTCGATCTATTATATTTGGCACCTCATCTACCGCTGTACGGAACGAACTATTTCTCGACAAACTTGGACATTCTGGTCATCGATAGCGGTGTAGTCCATCATTAAGTAGTATGTACTTATGAATTTTCCTACAGGCCTTCGCTGACCATTGCTGACCACTCCTCATACTTCTGACAATGTGTAACGATTACTACTGGCTACTGCTGGCCACTGGCAGCATCTCCTGTCGTCAGCTGCCCTCTACTGACCACTGCTGACCACTGTTGATACTTCTGACATGATATGATATACTTCTACATAACATAATATACATAACCACTGTTGATACTTCTGACATGATAAATCTACTGCAATAAATGATACATTCCAAATCATTTCCTTAGCTATAAGAAACCGTTTTTCCGGTTAAAACTGGATTCCCAAAGTGTCCAGAATTTCTCTAAAATTCGAACGAACTTGACCCATTTTTCTAAAATTCGAATGGCCTTGACCTTGGTCTTGACCCAATTTCGAAAGTGAGTCAAGGCCAAATCCGGATTTTTAAACTGCCCGAGAGTGAGACTCAACGTAAAGTTTACGTTGAGAATGCTTAAAAAACTCGTCAGTCCACACAACTGAATGTTGTACTCAAAAATCAGATCAGAAAACAAAAGCAACTACGCTTGACGTTCAAATTGAGAATCCCTGAGTGCAACTTGGAAATCTTCGAAGTCAATTCTTGCATTTGTCTCCCACGCGTTTGACTAATTTTTTGCTCGACGAGTCATCCAATTTTTCCGTGGCGTACCATGAATTACGTCACGCTCTGTACACTGACGCGCGCCCTTATGCAATTAATAATCACATGGCGAGCCTGTAAACCAGTCTCGTCGGCTCGCGTATCGGTCTACGGCTCGTAGCAGATTTTCCTCGACATGGACGGCACACTATTACGCAACGACGGCGCACGTGCGCTCGTAAAAATCCCTCGTTACGTTCCGGTATACAACGTAACTGCAACGATAATGGCGGTGCGTTACAAGCATGGACGCGTGCACGGTTGTCTTGAATTTTTCCTGCTCGTCATCGACACTGTTTGATCTCCTCAGGCCTCTATATCACAATCTACACGGATTCGAGAATTATTTTTTATTGTAAAATAATTTACAGGCTTGGGTCTATTTCTGTAAGGTGAGTGTATCATTTGCAAAAAAAATGTGCATTTTATGATTTCAAAAAGGATCAATGATTCTGTTGGCTTAGTTTTTGTTTGAATTTAAACCATAAGTCAAAGGGTTAAAACTGCTATATACTGAATCGAGAATCTTTTCTAATTAACATACTTATGAAGATTTTATAATAAATAAACGAGTTGCGACCTTTTCTATAATAACAACAGTTTTTTAAACATTGCACCCTACATTAAACATAATAAATTTTCGTTTACGAAGGAATAAGAATTTGTTATTGCAGACGTTCCAGTTCTACTGAAAGAGCTTTCGATAGCGAAGTATGTCTATAATTTTGTAATAACTTTTTGCAAAAATTGAGAAAAATCTAAACTTAACTGCCAACGAAGTAAATTTCCAAACTTGTACTCTTGAAAACGTATAAAGATATGTTTTCTTATTCGAGTGACTTTCTTAACTGACCGCGAGAAATAAAAATGGCTGCCTCGAGCGTTTCTATGTCTCCGTGATGCGTGGCTACGATAACCGAGAGAGTCGTTCGCTAACAGCCTGCTCGACGTTCACGCCGAACGCGTCCCTGATTCGGATTTATCCGCGGTCGACCAGGATTCATGGAACGTGTGTCAGTCCCCGTAAATTTGCCAGATAAAACTGGCGCGTCTCGAGTAAAAATCGCGCTCCTTCGACCGCAGTATTTCACCCCGTTGCTCGTTCGACTCTGTACAGAACGGAAACGCCGAATTTGTCGTTCTGTTGAAAATCGGTGTTCGCATACTTTCGACATTACATCGTACGCTTGTAACATTCCACCGATACCATAGACAGAAATGATTACAACTGTAGACTTTTGTAGGCAAGAAATTAATTATTTCGTATTCTAGAATAATCATAAATACTTATATTCTAACTGCATTCGATGAAATATTAAAAATAGAACACAAAACATTCAAAAATAAATGAGGGTCTACTATAAAGAAAGACCATTTGTGGTCTTGCTTCTATTTGCAACATAATACGAAAATTGTGCTTAAATATTAAAAATCCAGTAATGATTCTTAAAATGATCATTCCTCGAGGGTGGGCAAATTCATTATTCAAACAGTAGAGTAATTATTTTAATCTAGTCATAATTGACTGCATCTGGTGGTACACATTTATCTTATATGTACTATTATATTATTAAATTAATGAATAATTTAACGTCGTAAATAGCACATTTTTAAGAATATCTTTCCGGAGTAAAGAAGCTGTGGTCTTTTTAAGTGCCAGTTAACGAGAACTGCATTGTCCTTCACGTTTCACTGGCTCTCAGGATCCCCCAAATTGAAAAGAATAAAAACGTTCAACTTACGAATCACGTCTTGGGGTTCATTTTAAGAATCATCACTCTACACATAATTTTTCACGACTAGAAAGATGTGCTTGCTGTTTTTCTTTCCTGCAATTTACTTTCGTTCAACTTACGAGTCATGTCTGAGGCTCATTTTAAGAACCATCACTCTAAACGTAATTTTGTGCGACAAAAAAAATTTACTTGCTGTTTTTCTTTCCTGCAACTTACTTCCGTACTTCGTAATTTTGCTTGACAAAGAAGATTCCCTTTTTCCCCCCTTTCTTTAGGACCTTTGCCCCGATCATTGGCTGCATCGATTTAACAACGATTAACTCTTGCTATAAAATAGCGAAAAAGGAATGCTCGACAAATATTCGAGACTGGCCTTCCGCGTTGTCGATCATGCGGCGTTATTCGATTCAATTACATTGTCCCCGTGGAATCCGTGCATTCCTTATTACAGCCCCACAAAGAATTAGCGCGCGTGCATATTCGGTATCGACCCTCCGGCTCGTGTCCCTCGCTATAGCATCTTGGGCATCCCGTGAGCACGAAGCATGTGTGCAACGCGCGCGTTTCATGGTGCACCGTGATGCAGGTCGCGTAGGTGTGCGTTCTATACGGGCGCATAGCATGCATCGCGAGCGTTCTATAAGTAGCTCGAGCGTGCGCGCGGATTCCCCGCGACCGGAGCTTTGCATAGACGCGCGTGCAATGTTCCCGCGGCCAGACGCTCGTGCTGGCCCATAAAGTTCGAATGGAATTGGAATACAATGCCGACCGATGTCACCCGCGTCCCGTGGATCCGCGCGAACAACTTCATTAAAGTGTCCTACGAAATGCGGATAGATGCTCGTCAGGAGTTTCGAAACACTTTCGGTGGACGGACATTGGCGCAGAAACGGACAAAATTTTATCGCTCACCAGTTAATTCGCGACGTTCGTTCGATTCGAATAATTAAACTTGTCAATGCACGTTCAAATTCGTATTTCGTTTGACAAATAGATAGTATCATTTGTAAATATAAACGTGTTCTGTTAAATTAGTAATTTTTGGATACAAATGACGCGAAACTTGTTTAAATTGAAAGATAATATTGTTTCTTGTGACTCTTTGAATACGAATGAAAAAGACGTTTCAGAAAAATGATGCCAACGATCCGTGCACAAGTTTGCTGCGTTTCGTGGCAGTGTGCATGTCGAAACGCGGAACTGTCTTTAAGTTGTGCACTCTCGGGAGTTTCATTCGTATGTAAATTAGAATTAGCTCGCAAGAACCGTAGTAATCAACACGGCACGCGTTCAGCGGTACTTTAATCATCCGACTTTGACTCGCTGGTCGGGGATCTTCCTTTTATAACCACTCGATAACTGCGTTACTACATTTCCATGCCTCTCTCTGCAATTAATAGACAGAGTTTCATTTTCTGTTTGAACGACGTATCCAGGTTGAATTTCGAATACGTAATTCGTGATACTGTCAGTTTCGTCAAATAAATATGCGTGGAATAATTTTCTTTGATAGAAAACGTTGGAGGGAAAGTAGTCGAATACGAGGTGCTCTGGTATATCTGTCCATTACTCACTAATTCTACTTCTACTGAATTTTATTTTTAATTTTCTATTTGTTCCCTTCTCGATTCTATCATCAATATTCGGACTAAAAATTGTAATGTATATTTGTAAAAAATAGAATAATAACCACGAATGGCTCACAATTTTCAAATATAAATATTGCATTTGCCTCGAAGGTAACAGTTTCATATTATATTTTGAAATTTCTACTTTCTACGAGGCCTAAAATCTCCACTACTGTTTCATTGACAAATTAATTTGACGCAGTTACGAAACAGCAATATAATCGCGTTTGATTTTTCCAAATATTTGGACGTTTTGCATACTTGAATATTCCTGCAGTTCGAAATCGTCCCTCTTCCATTTCAATCATTGTTGGAAGCAATTCTAAGGTTGCTACGTCGTGCAGAATCGTCAAGCCGTTCGCCAAGTCAACAAAGCTATTAATCCGTGTCCCCGTTTCGCAACCAAAGGAATCGACCGGCGCAAAAAGTCTACCCGTAATACCCGATAGATCATCGACGAGTCACGTTAAACAGTCGATCCGCGATGGGGGGACGATCCTTCCCGGTAGTTGCGTTCCGATTCATGCAAATGTCCCCAAGAAAAATACCCACGGCCATGCACGAGACGAGATTCGCAATTTGTACGCGATCGAGCGGTCCCGAGAAGAAAAATAACCACGATGCGCCGGGTCAGGGCGATCCTGATGCCGCGATCGACCCACATTGATCATCCGCAGTATCCTTGAGCGCAAGAGTAACCGACCAGAGACGCGTGCCCCGATAGTCGTCGCCTCTACCAGCTCGATCGATGCTTTTGCAGCGCGATTTCTAGTCGCTACACGCTCTCGACGCTTTGTTACGTCTTACACGGAACAAGGAAAATTTGAGGAGGGAGGCTAAAGTAAAGAAAAGATTCGGTGTCTCAAACTTTCGAGTATTTGAGAATACTATCTGCAACTTGTAATCCTCCACTAGTCGCGTCAGGGGGAGGAAAAAACTTATCTGACTGTTTATAAGTACCTAAAATTTGAAACAAAAATTTTAAAAAGTAGTTGTTTATAGTTTCAGATATCAAATCTTCTGATATTTGTTTCTAGACTAATTTAACTTTTGGGTAATTTTCTTTTTTAGAGATATTTATGGTTTATATTTTCAGTCTTCTTCGAAAAATACCTACCTCTAAGAATTCTGCCATTTATATAATATAATAATATAGTTTCGTTTAAGGAACGCGGGCTGCAACAAAGCGTAGACACGCTAGCGTCTGGAGAATCGCGAGCAAACGAGCCTCGGATCCATTCTCACGAGCAGATCGCGGGCGATGATTCTTAATGGGTCGAGGATCAATGAAACGGGATCGAGATCGTTTAAATTCAAGAACAAAGAAATCGCTTACGCGATCTCGTCAGCTGTCTGTCGTAAAGCTTGTGCCAAGAATTCCACTCTGAACTACGCTTTTCCAAAACATGCTGATAAAAATTCACCTGTCGAAAACTACCCCTTCGAGCGAAACGCGTCGTTTAATCGGTGGCATCGAGCCGGGACGGTATTGAATTCTAAATTCACCGAGCCCATATCGTTTCGCGGGCTTAATCTCGAGGGGTGTCGCGGATACGTCTCCGCTACGTATACAGAACCGTGTACAGGGGAAGAGGGTGGATCGTCGGGGGTGGGGAAGGGATACTTGAATAAAAAGGATCTATTTTTGCATCGGCCGTCGCATTCGAGCGACGGACGCGTTTCTCTTCCTTTATGTAGCGGCGCGATACCAAATCCTTCTCTTTCTTCGTCCTTTCCCCACCCCCTCCCGGGCACCCTTTCACCAGCAACCCTCGATATTTTTTTATCCGCCGGCACTCGAGACCCGGCCCCATTCCGAAACAAATCCGACCAATTCGGACGCAACCACTCCGTATTCGGCGAAGGAGCTCGTTATCGAATCAACCATTATAGCACGATGCCCTTCTTTGGCTTTTTCTATCTACCTTCGTGCACGTGGACCCCGTGCATGTGGATATCTGTGCGTTTGTGTGCACGCTCGTCAACCCTTGCGCGGATCTGACCTGTCCAGAAGCCAGAATCGACGAAAGTCGATCCCAAAACGCTCTTATTAAATCTTATTTAAAATATATTAGGCGTACAATTCGCTTCCAAAAATAATTTAGCATTTATTTATAAAGAACCTGTGCGACTTTTGATATTGAAATATTCCCCATTGCTGTGGATGACTTTGTTCCATGCTTTGGACAATTGTTTTATGAAACCAAGTGTGGCGACGCTTCTCGTGCTCGCTAGCAGAGGGCTACGCTCAACTTGTCTCTCTCGCAAGTGCTCGATCAAGTTGCCACCTGTAGATAGGCAACCTGCGTTCAGTTACGTACGCGTGATGGTGGTTCTCACTCAGAAAACGTAAGTAGAGTTTCTCATGCTGAGTGAGAACCACTGTCACGCGCACGCAACTGTTCGCAGATTACCGTTCTACAGGCGGAACTTGAAACGTTAATAACTTTTTAACGAAGCCTCGATCAACAAACTGGTATTCTTCAGTTTCGTCTTATTTTGGTCCCTAGAATCCTCCATTAAAATTTTTCCCAGGAGTGACCGAACACCCTGTATAGATAAATTTGCAACTCGTCGTCCAACACGCAACGATCGTCCGGATAAATAATCCCGAGGCAACATCGTAACGCATGACGACGCTCGCGTGGACACTGTTGCGTGCGAGAGGCCCCTGTAGCCGCTGAAACTGTTGAAAGGCGAAGCTTAACGCGTTTCCAATCCCGCTGTTGAAATCGAACGCGTTCGCAGCGATGTCCTCGCCCATGAAGCAGCCACGCGGTAAGAATAACCGGCCTCAAAGCGAGACGGTCGGCGTCATCAACGAGCCATCGTTTAATCGACCCTTTCGAGCTGCGATTTCCGGTCGAACGACGCCACGGTCCGACAATCAGAGCGGGCAAACGTTAATTTAACGCCACGCTTTCGGGAAATCCGTTTTTGCGAATCCCGCACTTGGGTTAATTGCTAGACCAGAGGGTGTTCGGGGTAATAGTGGTGGCGGTTGGGGGTTTGAGGATGAATGGAATCGCCGTTCGAAAGTACAGGTAGGATCATGGCGTTGTTTGTGCTCGATCGTTTACCTCTTTACCTGCCCTGTTGCCCGCCTCTGCGAACAAGATCGTTTCTTCTATTCCCAAAGCCTCGCTGTTCGATGCTTTCGTTCGACGTTTGTATCGAAATGCCAAGAACCAGCATTGTTTATGGACGAGTATAAAATTATTTTATTGTTAGCCTCGTGTCATGATAATGAGTTAAAAATGAATGTTCAGTGGGAACAGAACGGGCGAGCAATTGATCGAGTCTCATTAAAACGACAATTTAAAGTTGGAAAAATATTGTGAATTTGTAAGAAGTGTCTTGAAATTTCAACGTCTATTTAAAAGTAAATTTTAAATATATTATGCATCTGTCCTATAAGAGTATTATAAATTCTCAATTTTTCTAGGAACGATATCTGTATTTTGTTTCACGATCGATGAAAGGTAAAATTGTACCCTCAGATTAAATCTGTCACTTCGATCGAATCGTTCTAGATAAAACAGAGCCAGACATTCTACAGGTATTGTTCAGTTGCAACGTTTTTCCACAATAGAACGTTTCGACATCTGCTGTATCCTTGTACGTTTAATTTGCATAACATCTAACCTTTTGATTCGTACTTTCGCTCGACACGACCTGATATGGTCCTACAATTATGGCAACGGAGAAAGTGCGTTATCTGGCGTCGCAGGGGAACGCTGGTGCACACCTGGCATAGTGAGATCCGTGCACGTAGATTAGGTGCTTCTATTGTTTCGCTATCTCGAGGCGCGACGGAAATTCTCGCGCGGAACACAGTGGACCAGAATTCATTTGCGACGAAAATAACTTACCGATGTCAGTGAAAATTATTCACATATTCTAAATACCTCCTTTAAAACCTTGCATAGGAATTATAAATATACTTGTCGTATACAGGGTGTTCGGCCACCCCTGGAAACAATTGTGGGAGATTCTAGAAGCCAAAGTTATCATTAATGTTTAAAGTTCCGCCAGTACCGAATTTTTTCCTCGAAAGTGGATAGGATTTCGGGGGTATGTGTATTCACCGAAAATGATTGTAATTGACCCCCACAACCGAAAATAATTTTTCCAGAACGATTTGAAATTTTTTTTTTCGTCGAAAAATTTAGGCACCTACCACCTGTCGATTTTTCTTAAAAATTCCTTTTTCATTTTTAGTAATTTTGTTTGACGCCCTACAGAAAAGTTGTCTAATACTTTTCTGTAGGTACCCATGAGCTCTACTTCAGAAAAAAGTTTCATTGAAATATATTCACAATTGTAGGAGTTATGGCTGTTTGAAAATTGGACCATTTTTATGGGGGTTTTCTCATTTTGCGGGGTCAAGGACCAACTTTTCGAATATTTTTACGATTTGTACATATTCTCTATCAAAATACGCGTAGTTTGCTTTTTCAAACATTAAAATCGTCCTATCCGTTCAGAAGTTATGACGTTTTAAAGATTCGCATGAAATTTCAGTGAAACATATCAATGGTATGGTCAGACATTATATTTTCGGTAAGGAATTTTTTTCTCGAAACTGAGTAGGATTTCGGGGGTATATCTATTCATCAAAAATGATTGCAATTGACCACTGCAACTAAAAATAATTTTTCCAAGACGATTCGAAAGTTTTTTTTTTCACCCAAAACTTTCAGCACTTACTCGAATTTTTTTCTGGAAAGTGGGTAAGATTTCGGGGGTGTATATAATGACCAAAAATGATTGTAATTGACCCCCGCAACCGAAAATAATTTTTCCAGAACGATTTGAAATTTTTGAATTTAATTGTTTATAACTTTTTAACGAAGCCTCCATCAACAAATTGGTATTCTTGATTTTCGTCTTATTTTGGCCTCTAGAATCCTCTATTGAAATTTTTGCCAGGGGTGGCCAAACACACTGTATATTATTCGAATAAAATTCAGCTCTTCTCTATCCAGAGATTTTTCAGCGACTAAAGACCGAGAGATCGATGCAAGGACGATCTATGGATTACACGGGCAACGACGAGATCCACGGTCTCGATATGCGCGGCGGTCTTTAACGAACTGTCGTTAAGCGTTATCGTACGATCCCAAGTACGACAAGCGATCTCTCTCTCTCTTTCTCTCCCAAGCTTTCTCTGTCACGATGAAAATTCATTTAAGCGACAGCTGCTCGATTAAATACTTGGCGATCCGTCGTCGCGTAGTATAGCTCGCTTACGCAACAGCGTCTTATCGGCCTTACTTCACGGTGTTACGCGATTAACGGTAACGACCTAAATTGCACCGGTCTGTTTATTGCTCACTGTACGCCTGGTAATCTGCGTAAGAAAGATTCTCTGATTACATCACGATGTGAAAACATGTTATCGTAGCAACTCGACGGAGTCGCTCTTGATAAGATTACACTAGCGTTGGTTACGATTGTGGAATTTAAAAAAGTCTTCCTTGACTGTTTATAAAGGGAGTAAATAACATAAAAGACGCGTTATCGTGGCTGGAATTAGACGTTACGAATGAAACCGTGCTCGTAGATTACTATCGTGTTTTCCAGAGATAGTTATTTTTATCACGACATAGATAACGAAGTAAATAACGAAACAACGTGTTAAATAGTTTTCATTGCACCTTTTTGAACATTCGATCGCTTTCAATTAATTTCGCAGAAAGATCTGTACAAATTATATACGTTGATAATGAGTTATAATTATAAGTATGTACATAGATTACTCTGAAAAAGCAATCGTCTTTTATCGCGATCTAGATAAATTCGATTCGTGGTATATACTCTTGTTTTGTGATAGAGGTGTCTGACGCAAATAGGAAAATTTTTCGATCGTAAAGTTATTTTCTCCCTCCTCGAAAAATATAAATTACAGCACATAAACTTATGTGTATGGTTTCAAATGCTCAATAAAAAGAAAACTACCCTCTGCGAAATTTCAACCGTGCTTTATGTTGAATTTCCTGTCTCGTGATGATACAAAAATCATCTCCAATAACGATGTACGTATATGCCTAAAGTTTCTTTCCTATTTTGTACAAAGAGTTCGTTGCCAAACCGATCTCTAAGATATATCTGCGCGCTTGTAATGAAGACTAAATATATTTGTGGCGTCGCCTCCCATGCTCGCCGCCAGAGGGATCGCTTTCTCACAAGCACTCGACCGATCCCTCAATTGCTATATATACAATCCTCGATCGACTTCCCAATATCCCATCCGTCTAAGGCCTGCTAGAAAGCCTTACTGATGGGTTCACTAGCAAGCCTAGACGAAAAGCTCCCCTCTCCTTTCCTTTTCTGCCCTCCTACGATTCTCACGAGTTCCTACCCGCCGCAAAGCAGCACCACATATTCATACGTTTAATTATCGAAGTTTGATTCAATTATACAACCCATAACCTTACGATTCCAGTAGTTTGCAAAGATTGAAAAGCACCAGAGTCGTGTGTTTTTTACTCCCCAATTTCGCCGAGCAATTTTCCATGCAGGATCGACCAAAAAACTTTGACGTTCCTCGAAACGCAATAAGTCGAGCCTGCAAGGAGGGTAGGCACTGCGGAACCCCGAGGTTAGCGAATCCTCGCAGAACGTTCCGGCACGTCCACGTTCCTTAAACGCGACCCCTCCGCATTCCTCCAGTACGGAAGCAGCCCCACGGACCCGAAGGCAGGAAAAACGCGGCGGCTGAATTTCCCGGGGCGCGATTCGACGGACCTTTTGTCGGGGCGGCGGAGTCAATCGGTCTCATTCAACGGATCCCCCGTTTTTGCCTCGAGGGGGTGGAAGAGACCGATGGAAGGGGGATAGACGATCGTCGAGGGAACCCAGGAGGATAGACGAAGAGCGGAAGGGTGTTGGAAGGTCGGACAGCTCTCGCAACCCCCGGCGTCAGCGTCGGCGGATGTCGAATTCGCCCTCCACCCCTTCGATTTCTCTTCCCTTCCGCGCGCGCCTCCGGCCAATTCGAAATCACATTAAATCCGTCTCAATGCGTCCAGTCAAAACTCCAATTTAAAAGTTCTCTCCTGCCCCGGGTCCCTGGCTTCTCCCCGATCGACTGGAATTAGAAATACCGAAAATAGTTCTTCGCTGATCGACCACCGACTAATTCCACCCTGCGAGCCATGCGTGTGGACGTCCGTGTAACCCGTGCACGGAGCTTACGTGCCCCGGTTCGCGGTTGTGTCCGACCGTTCGTCGGATTCTTGGGGGCTTCTGCGGTCCTAGGAAAACAGACGGGAGGAAAAAACTGCGTGACTTTCGGTTCTGAACGCGATCGATAATAAATTGTTTCTTCCTCGAGCGTAGGTGGCTGCTTTCGATGGACGCAGAGAGTGACTATGTTTTCGTAAATGCGCGAATTTTGTAAAATTGTTGGAACATCGTCTTTGATCAAATTCGTTGATCGCATACAATAATTTTCTTAAACTTGTGCCTTTATATCTAGGATAAGATGTCGCATTTAATGCATATAATCAGGTATCAACAAAAATAAGAACATTAGAAACCTGTATAAACATGTAAGGTTTCATCAAAATTGAGGGTAGATCTACGTGGATGTTTAATGTCAATATAAAAAATAAAATGCCCGATGGAAGAAGAATTTAAAGGAAGTATTTCTTCCACAGGAATAAGAGAATGGATTTTGGAATACGGACAGGAACAATCAATTGTCGCGAACGAGGAATTAATCACCGCAGAAAAAGCATCAGCTGTCGAAGAGAAATACTGTAGGAAACGAATCCCATTCTCGAGTACAAGGGAAAGAAATCTGTAGTCGCTTAATAGAACTTTGTCGGTCTGGACGGACACACAACCAGAGTTTATTGGACTATACAGACTTTAACAGAATATTATAGTTAAAAGTATTAATAAATAATCATCATTTTCATTAAAGTAGTTTTACAGCGATAAAATAATAAGTATGACAATTTTACTTTGGACACCATCGTGTCGGAGAAAATGTGGAACCCGCGGTTCTGAAAAATGCAGAGAATCGGTTTGTGACACTTTGTGAGAGGAAAATCGCGACACTTTGAAAGCGCTCGCAGTGCGTTCCCAGGCAATTCAATCAACGGGATTCCGTTTCCAACGTATTCCGACTCTTTGCATTCCTTTACAGTTTATCGCGGGTCTTTTCCGCGAGGAAGAAGAGTCTTCTCGGAAAATTGATTTCTGATTTACCAAGCACTGCGACGTATACCCGTTATTCCGACGACTGTTACGCGTCCCCGGGGCGTGTCGTTACACCGTCGTATCGACGAAGGTACAAAGACGACTGTAAAATAAAGTATGTAATCCAATGAAGCGCACAATGGCCGACGTAGCTGCGAACCGTTCCCGAGATCTGAAAGACGTAACGAATTTACTACCAAATTTACTGGCTCGCGTTCCCAGCCGTCGTCTCTCGTGGCACGAACCGAGACACCGTACCTCCCCGTCTCCGGAGACGAACAAAGGAGGACGAACGAACATGGAACACGAGCAAAGACGGTGAAAAAAGAAGGAGGAACCGGGAGGTGGAGACGGTAAAGCGGCGCAACGATAAATCAGAGAATTCTGATCCCCACGGCGAGACACTAATGCTCGGTTAATCCCAGAAAGACGGGAACCCGTGAGGAGAGTAACGGGACCGCGCATCGCCCTGGAATATAAAATATGTAAGAAGTTTTCCCTTCCAAGTAAGAAGAACCAGAGGGGGCGCGGGGAACGACTGAGATTCTTTTTTTTATCAACTAAGCCGGTCTTCACAATCTGCAGACCGTAATTGTAATAAGTAAATTGGATGACGGGCTATGCATTCAAGAGAGAAGTCAGTCGTCGATGAAACTCCTATTTATGTTGGAGGGAAAATTCTATAGGAATCAAAATTCTATATCAAAGGAGAGAATCTTTAGTTCCCGTTGCCTTAGAACAGTCTAACAACGCGCATTAAAAATAGTTAAACTTTAGACGCGTGTAATTCTGAAACCACTAGTGTTTTATTAATTATTGAGTCATTGTTAGAAGCGGCAAGGCTTCCTCTTTAAAATGGCTTTTGGTTTTTGCCGATCCGACTTTCCGTTTTCGAGATATCGTAAGTTATGTAAAAGGTAATTTTTAAAATTTCGCTGTCTCTCGCTTCCCCGGGTTAGAAAAGGCTATTTACGCGCATTAAAAATTCTATAACTTTAATTACGTGCAGTTTCGAAATTATTAGCATTATCCCCATTATTGAGCCATTGTTAGCGGCGGTAAAGCTTCCTCTTTGAAATGGTTTTTGGTTTTTGTTGATCCGACTTTCCGTTTTCGAGATATCGTAAGTTATGTAAAAGGTAATTTTTAAAATTTCGCTGTCTCTCGCTTCCCCGGGTTAGAAAAGGCTATTAACACGCATTAAAAATACTAAAACTTTAATTACGTGCAGTTTCGAAATCATTAGCAGTTTCTCCATTATTGAGCCACCGTTGGCGGCGGCAAAGCTTCCCCTTTAAAGTGGTTTTTGGTTTTTGTCGATCGGACTTTCCGTTTGCGAGATATCGTAAGTTATGTAAAAGGGTATTTTTCTTAATTTTACTATCTCTGTCTCCGTCTGACGCGTCGCGTCGTACCTCCTTGTCGCGCGTGAGTCGAGACAGTCACGTGACTAGGAAGTCGTAGTATTTCCAAGAATTTACTACGCACTGTTTACTATCTACGCGCGCGGGGGATGAATGAACTCGCGCGAGCGCATCAAAAACGTAAACAAACTTCCGACCCTTATATCTCCGAAACTAGCCACCGCATCGACTTGAAACTAAAATCGCTATATCTCCGGAACTAATAAAGCTACCGACTCTCACAAACGCTCATTTTAAAGGGCATTTCATCCTCTATCTAATGACCATATCAACTATTATTATTTATGTTGTCTTCTATGTTTATTTGAACATTTACTTTGACTCTACATATCTAAAAAGGTTTCAGCAATTCCTATTGATCATGCGACTGGTGTGCGATAAAACTGGACCATAAATTGTTTATTTAATTGAAAGTGAATTTATATTTGTATACAGAATATGTGCATAATTACTAGCTGACACTTTTTCGTAAGTAACGATTTCTTCCCGAACTAACTACGGTATCCACTTGAATAAATGCTCATTTTAAAGGATTTTTCATCATCTCTATCCCATGAATATAACTATTACAATTTATAAAAATGTTTCAGCAATTCCTATTGATTATACGACTGGTGTGCGATAAAACCGTCCACCTATTTCTACATATACTCGACTAAATATACCAGAAGCGACACGGACCAAAGAAAAAGCTGAAGAATAAAGAAACAATGCGAAATCTCACGGTAATTATTTTTCAAAATTGTATAGTCAATAAACGGTGAAATTTTTCCTGGAAAACGCAGTCGCGAGATGTTGGATGCATCGCCGCCGAACCCCCCATCGTCCTGAATATTTTTCCATCCACGGGTAAAGGAATCTCATTAATTCAGCAGGCGGGACAGCGGCCGTCAAAACTTTCCGCGACGTCAGGACGCGAGCGTAAAGTTCTCCGGATCGTCGTCCGCCTTGTCGCCTCGTCGGACGGGCCCGATAAAGGCACGCGAACGCATTCTTTCCTCTAATTTCCTTTCGTCGTAATTGAATCCTGGTTACAAGGTCCGGTAATGAGCGAGATTTCGCCGTCCTTTTATCTCCGGAGTACTCGTCGGTCGTTTCAGATCGATGTTATTGGTTCTATCGCGTCCTTCCCCGATATTTCAGTATAATTCGTTTACCCTTGTATCGGCCGGTGTAATTTGCGAGACTCTCCGCGGAAAGATGGTAGATTCGATTTCCCCGTTTAATTGGAATATTGGAGTTTTAATGGCGTTTTTAACGGCGCTGTTGCCTGCTAAGTCCTGCAAACGCTTTTTTTTCGCAAAACGGCAAAATTGGTTGTAATCCACGTTCCGCAGGTCTTTTAAAATGTTACGCATCGACACAGGGTTGTAAAATAACCTTTTCCTTCCACCCTGCTACGGCTCCTTTATGTACAATTTACTGTCCTGTTTTTGCTTAACAACTACAATCGTAAAAAGAAAAGTTAAGGCCACTGGTCCTAAATTATCTTCGAACGGTGCAACGACGCACGGCGATGTTTAATGCACGCAGAAAACTAATTCTAATGGAACATGGGAAATTAACTTCGTCGAACGAGCTTGCAAATTCCTCGGAGGATGCATAGCGTACCATCGTCGGTTGCATTAAATACAGTTACCTAAGCAGGAGATACAATCGTCGCTGGCCTGCTCGGAGATCAACGATCTCGCGGAACGACCGAGGCGTGGTTGATGGATAATGAAGACGAAGGTGCAAAGGTCTACCACGACCGGAGCCGTGCAATTAGATTATCGATGCTTCAAACGCCGATCGAGGAAAGGAATTGCCGTTTGATCCGTGAAACCCTCGCGTTCCTCGCTGACCGTTCCCTCGGAGAAATTAAGACGCAGAATCTACGAGGCGTGACCGGTGAAAGACAGCCCGACGAGACTCGCAAGAACCCCGTACGATAGCTTTACGCTTCGACGATCGTTAAAGGAATACATACTTCGAGAACGTTCTGTCAACAACTATTCCAACGCGAATTGTAAAAAGGAAATGTAATTACGGGGGACCGATTAAAATCACCGCGGATCGGATTTTAATCGTTTACGAGCTAACGGTAACGCATGCGTACAGTGACATTTTCGAGTCAATCATTCTGATATCCCACCAGTATCTATGGAAGATCAAATTGCTTCCTGGAAATCCTTGACACTTCTGTCAAGTTAATGTTAAATAACTTTAATTTAATGAATTATTATATATCTATCGAGGGAACCAATTTTTGATAATGTAGAGCTTCTAACACGTTGACTGACAGACTAAAATCCTAACATTGGTCATGAGACTGAAACTTTGATTTTAGACAATTCTAAACTACATAACTTAAAACTTGTCGTAGTAATTTATTTTCTTTAACATTTCAACTTGAGAATTAATTGTTCTAGTTCCACGGTTAAAATTTCTGTCACCCATATATGGATAGCGGGGCAGTCAATGTGTTAAAGAGTTTTTTTTTAATAGACTACGTACGTTTTATTTTATTTGTCGTCTGTTATTCTAAATAATAATGCAGTTTCTGATTCGTCTTTCGTCTCAATTTGCGATGAAACAGCAGCCCTTCGTTCAACGACCGCCAGAAGGCAGGAAGAAAAT
Source organism: Colletes latitarsis (assembly GCF_051014445.1). Classification (NCBI taxonomy): domain Eukaryota; kingdom Metazoa; phylum Arthropoda; class Insecta; order Hymenoptera; family Colletidae; genus Colletes; species Colletes latitarsis. Next base: position 16,557,920 of record NC_135139.1, on the reverse strand, counting down.
CTCAGCGTGACGAGTGGAAAAAAGAACAAACAGGAGACCGTACAGACGTAAGGTTCAAAGATCAACGATGACTCCGCTCGATACGAGATCGGCAACGCCTTATCTACCTCGGTTGCGTCCAGCTACCTGGCGAACAGGGTCTCCAGTGGACAACCGGTTATCTTTCCGAACGGTCGACTTAACTAGAAAATTTTATGGCTCATTGTAGCGAGCTACCTGACTTCCTATTCGACCGAAATAAAACGATAAAATCGATACGCGACGGCCTCGATCGTGCCTCACCTCTGTTCAGGGCGGTTATTTAAAGCCGTTATTGTCGTAACGATCGTTAATTGCGCGCGTATTTCGTACGGCGTCGCGTGCACGACCTATCGCGATCCCCGAACGAATAAATCTAACGGCGTCCCGTTGAATTATGCAGCACGAAGACGGGCCGATTTGTTGATTACGTACGGAAAAACAATGGCCGTTTGTGAGCTGCTCGCGTCGATCGCCGGACAACGAACAATGAACTCCCTGTTTTGCAAGATGACTCGACCGATTTGTAACAGGGGAGCCTTGGTCAGCCACGCTTCCGGAATTTTCGTAATTGACGGAGCGAAATTCACGCGAGAAATTATAGCGAAACGTCGATCGAGGCAGGGTGGGCTGGGGAAAAAACACATCACTTGGAATGTCTAATCATATTTAATATTTACTTAGTACGTTAGAGTATTAATCTACTAAATGAGCTAAAAGGAAATTATTTCAAGTCTACCACCAGAGAAATTTTATAATCTGTAATATAATGGAACGAATGCAGAAATATGAAAAAAATATTCGAAATTCAACTTTGAAGATGTGGAAAAAATTGAAAAATGGTTTAGTCATGTACATACATACATACATACATACATACGTCTTCACGTCAGCTCAAATAAAGTGCCTCCGCGAAATTCTCTATAACTTTTATAAGATTCAAATTTTTTTGATAAAATTTAATATATGCACCCTTGGCGATGAATACATATTTCGCGTATTTACATAACCGTCTTCGAACAGAATTTTTGAAAGTCACGATAAAGCAATGATCATTGAAATCAACTACCGGAATATAATCCTTATTAGCTTTAAAATGGTACGTCGTATATTATATAAGAACGGTTTCGAAAGGATGAAGCATTCGCATGCAGAAGTAAAGTCGGTGTATTTGCCGAGCAATGAAAATTGAATTCCCGCTCATCTCGGGAGAAATAAATCAGTTACGCTTCATTTCGTAAATAGTGTACTTCATAACCATTGATACTGTTTCGTTCTGATTCACGTGTTCGTTAAAATCGCTCGACAAGAAGTTCCATTCATTCCTCGCTTTAATCTAACTTGCTCTACGTTTCCAGAGCAACTTTATCAGATTAATTAGAGGTACGAACCCAGCATAATCGAAACTACGTCTGCGCTGGAAGGAACAAAGGTCGTAGATGGGCAGAATTTTATTCAATTATGTATAATAAATTCTCTATTCGAATGGACGTTATTCGTTCAATGTGAAACAAAGTTTGCCTATCTTTTATTCGTTATTCAAAATCTTTGTCCAGACAAAAGTGCACATCCCTGGTAAGGACATCGTCACTACTGACAGGTAAAGTATGCAGGAATCAAAGTCATTGCAAATCAGAAGCGAAAGACGGGAGAGTGAACGTTTTTGATGGAAAACAAGACAGAACAGCGTGCATTAGAGGAGGAAAGAGTACCTCGAACGAAGCATAAATGTGACAGATAATTGACGTTCTGTTTGTGTTCACGACAGTGCGTTTGATTGGCCGGACAGACCTACTTCCATATCTTCCGTACAATGATTTCTGATTACTCGTCCGGTTAATCGAATATGTTGCTGCGTCATCGTGATTTTCTAAAAGGGAAGAAAAAATAACACTCCGCGACGAAGAAAGTTCTCTGAAGCAATATCATCGAATATCCCGGAAAGAAAATTATTCACCCGGAGACTACAAACGATGTAATTTTCCGACCATCGTCCAAAAATATCAAACTCTGCGTGCTTTTCTTTGCTCCTTTTTTCTTTTGTGAAAGATCTTCTATTTTTCGAAATAAAAAATTACAACATTCTATAATTGAACCCTTTGTGGCTTCTAAAAATAAAAAAATGTACACCCATAATTTAACACTAGATTTACGGAAGCCGTCAATTTGACGGATGTCAGATTCCATATTTAAAATTGCAGAACACGTAAATATTATTTTTTAACAACTTACGTTGAATTTGATTGATGCAATAGCATGAATACATATTCTAATTAAAAGAAAAATCGTATTTTAAGGTAATCGTCAATATGAGAGGTATCAATAAATATACGTGCTATCAATGCCCGTAAATCTAGTGTTAAGTTTTATTCATATCATGTTTGTCGCCATAGGGCCCAATAGTGGACTCCGATTAAAATTTTAGAGTAAAGTGGCGGTGCATAGTAATTGTTTCTAAAATTAGTTCCAAGCATCAACCTCGAAACTTGTTTTTCGAACAACGTTTGAACAAAGTATCGCGGAGAGACACCGAACTCCGTTCTTCCCGGAGCCGGAGAAAAAAGAACGTCGGACGTTGAAGAGGGTCGAAGTTATAACCATATCCCGGAGAGAGGTCGATCTTGGTCCCTAGGAATCTTAATGGAGCTGGAGGATTACCAGCACCGCGAGGAGGGGAGTGAGGGTTCCTCTCGTCCGAGCAAACAAACGTAATTGCACGCGAACTTCCACGGACGGGGCGGACGTACAGGACACTCGGTCGGCCTCCATTACGGTGGCTATGATTTAATCGTGAAAGCGGTATAAAACTATTATCGGTGGCACAGCTGGCTAACGGGATCCAAGGATCGCGGGGTCGACTGGCTACGATCATCGTCGATGCGTGTTTTCGAGCGTGAGACCGAGACCCGCCTGTCCCAGGAATGCTGGTTCTTGTTGCACGATTTGCAGATAACGCTTCCGTCTTCTCGCGGATAACTCTGCGTTTCTGATAGTCGCGGCGATAACGGACGGCGGAAAGCATCTGCTTCTTAGGAAAATCTTCGACGCGGATTCTTTCGTCGAACGAAACAATTTATGGGATAAGCGAGATACGATGACGGGGCGAGATTAGGGAATCGGACGGTCGAGCGAAAAATAAGATTGGTCCCGAGAATGCACGACGGCAACGTCAGGCGTCGCTGCACCGTGAACTTAATATAATTATGTGGCAATAACATCGGCAAGAAATACGTCTAAATAACGGCGAACGCGCGAGATTGGACGTTAACTGATGCTATAAAACGTAACTCTAATCAACCGAGGAACGATTTATTAATACACTGACCGCGGTGGCGTTTTTCGTGGATTCGTATATTTTACGACACGGATCGGTCACGTTCCGTATTGGATATTTATATCTAGTGGTACGGGAGGGGGGGTAAAAAATAGAAGACAAACTTTACAGTTATGCCGTGCGAGTTTTGATAAAAATAGTGGAAAAATGACAGGCGATAGAGTTTTACGACGCGATAAAGGTTCGATGGAGTGTTTCGTTCCAACGAAATACGATACAGATCTTTTACGATGATTAACAATCGAGCAAACTATGCCGTGATTGCTTTTTATGATACAAATATGTAAGTATAAATGGATGTATTAGAAAGGGGTCGAAGACTTTAACTACTATCCGCGAAACTTGATTAAACGCGATAATATTTTTTCAATATTACTGAATTTCACCTCATAGAGAAGCCCTATTCAATGAAACTGCATGCATATTCATGTTTTATGGAAGATATGAATGTGCTTGCGACACTTCAATAAACGAATAGTAAATAAAACAGAAAAATCGATATTTTAATTTATTAGTGCTTCGTATGACCATCGTTTTTATTTGCTATTTGAAAAATACGATTTGGCATTGATTTATACAGAATATAATATCTAGTAAAAAATGTATGATGCCATTCAAAAAAAAAAGAAGGTGGCTTTTGGAATAAAAAAATATTTTGACAGTTTTTATATTACAATTTATAACTGTCCAGAAACAGATTAATTTTTGTTTGATACATTTTTTCTGTACACAAAATGGCTGTTTCCGTAGAATAGTAGATTAGCTTGAAAGAGATGAAGGTACAAAGGTGAAGCTCAGCATGGGATACGAGGAGTCTGAGAATTCCATGAAACTATTTCTGCATCCTTTCTCTAACGGTCAATCAAGGATAATGAACGATGATTATAAAGAGAGATTTTTGAAAATATCTACGTTCTTCCACAGTTGCAAAAACACCGATACATACTCAAGATATTGTATAATGTATAAGATAAACCTACTTTATATAAAGTAATCATCCCGACGATCTATAAAAATATGTAAATTCTAAGTTCTTTCCTGTTGGAACTATCAAGTAGAATACAGAGACTTTTTACGACTTATTAAGGAACGAACCCTATTTCTGCTCAAATCTCGTTGCTGTAAATTATAAAACATTCCGTATCATAATATTTGACAGAGCCTCGTCAACTGGCATCTGGAATCTAATATACCTCATAAAATTACCCTTGCTACCACCACAGTATAAACGAGAAGCAAAATATTACTCGATCAACAGATAACGCGACGTTTATTCGGCCCATAATTAAAATTGTAATTTTCCGTTTAAAAATGAGACAGTTATTTGAAATTGCTATCCAGAAATCTTCCCTATTCCCAAACGCGGAGCGAACCTCCGCCATTCTGCTACTCTTACTCACGAATTCCTCGGATCCGTATTTTCCAAACATTTCAATCACGCTCCTCCTATCTCTGGGAATACTCTCTCGTACGATATTAAAAGTCACGCACCGGGATCGGTTCCCCGGCGAGTAGCGAAATTCTCGAGTATCCCGATGAAAGAGATCGACCGGGATATTCAACGGAACGCCGCGGAACAAACGATATCCCCGGTTGGGATCGATAATGCCGGCGCACGAGTAATTTTTTACCGATGAAAATGAGTCGAAAGTGGTCGGTAATGCGGGGAAGGCGCGCGATGACTCGACGCAATTTCCCTCGATGGATACGCGCGATACAGCGGGCGTGCTTGTCGGAAGCACACACAGTCTGTCACGTCCGCGGCGTCGGCGTCGTCGTCGGGTCGATCGTGTGCGTACACGCGTCGGTTGGTTAGCCGCGGGTCGCTTTGTTTCGACCTCGCGTTTATGACGCTTCCAAGTAACACAGCCGATGTCTGCCGCGAGAATTACCGACACGAACGGCAGATTAATCACGCGATAGCGCCTTAACGACTCCCGAGTGACAGACTTCTGTCCCCCGGTTCTTTTTCTTCGGCGCCGTCAACCCCCTCCCGCCGATACGCCATCGACCAGCGTCGATACGCGCCCTCCGCGACTCACGACGCCTACGAACCGTTTCTCCGAACCGCCATTGCGTTGCAATTCTTCGCGCAAATTTAATACAAATATCCTGCTCTTTGCAAATGAGATTCTTTACAGTGGTGATTTGTTAAATAAACTCTACACGTGAACGTTTATATTCTCAATTTGGGAGGTCCTCCTTAGAGCCAGCGAAACGTGGAAGACACGAAAAATAAATATTCCAAAAGCGATGTTTATTTTACGAATCATTACTGGGTTTTCAATATACCGAATGGTCTTTATTAGTTTCTGATTATTACGAACAACATGTCACGGAGCGTCGTTCATTTTGAGAATCATTCCTAAGTAATCAGCTCTGCGATCTCTATGGAACCCATCATCGATTTTACCCGCTAGAAAATAGTGTTTTCTTCCGATCGGCGCCTAAAAAATGTCTAAACAGGATTTGGTTTCGTGATTATTTGCAATGGAAAATTATCGCTCGACACGTTCCCCCCCTGACCAGGATTAAAGCAGGAAACTCGCGGTGACAACCGCGCCAGAGGAACGCAGCTGCATCCTAAGGGCCGTTAATGATATTCGCAGGTGACACATCTAATTCAGTGACTGTGCACGCCGGAAGCTGGATGTGATGCCGACGCAACACGCTGTCATCGCGCACAATGAGGATAAACGAGAACAAACGGGACGCGAGGTGAGAGGGCATGTTTGCATTTTCATGTCGTTGCCAGCGGCAGGAAATACGCGAAATTACGGCGCGCTCGTGTTCCAACCATTTACTTACCGGACCGTCGGGGAATAATCAGTTTCGCGAAAGAAATCGATCCTGAGGCTGCTTCTCGATAATAAATAAACGAATTCGCGGAAGAAAACTCCCGAAGATCATTGCAGATCTTCGCAACGAACAGTTTCCAAAATTTTATTTCTTCTTTGTCTAATTTCTCGCCGCGTTCCATTTCGTTCGACGATGGCTGAAAATTCGTGCGAGACGAGCAAATGACCGTGGAGACGAAACGCGCTAGGCGAGAATTTCAGATTCGCGGGGACGAAAATAATTTAACCGCCTTAAATAGAACAGACGCGCGCGCGGCCTCTCCTCTGTCAAAATGAATACGCAGCTGAGCCACGAGCACCGTAACGATGAAGGACGCGCCACATTTCTCAAGGAAACGCTAGAGATACGCGGTCAGCGAACCGGCTTGCGGCTCCGAGCAACGGGGAAAAAAGGAAAATTGAAGGATACGAAGCATGAAAGGCGCCACGACCTCGTAGGCCCGCTGAATACGCGCGGCAACGTACGTTATGCGCGGGCTTATTTTAATTCGCTTGTTAGAGGGCCAAGAGGGATCACCGGGGGTCGCCGACGCCGCTATAAAGTCTACGTTTTAGGTGGAAAGAAGTCGCGTCCCGGTTTGCTTCCGAGCACACGGTCTGTCTTAAACAAGTGCAAACGGGAACAGTAATTAAACGATTCTTAACCCTAGAATTACTTCTGCCGAGAAGTATTCTAAGGTTAAGATTTCGACATCGTTTGGGACTGAGGACTTCAATTTTATTAGGATTCAATTTAATGAATTCCGTGTATGCAGAGTTGGGATAGAATTAAAGAAAAAACGTTTCGAGTAGGGATTGAATTTTCTTATTCAATGATAATAAAGTCTGAAATACTGAAGCTAATAGTACCTGGTTTTGCGATAAAGATAAATATCTAATTTGTCACTTAACATATTCCGGTGCAACGTTATTGTGGGATTGGAGTAAGGATGTAGAGTAAGGTTCTCGGAAGAAAAGCTCTGGAAGGAACATTAACGCCACCTACGCAACTCAGTTGAGCGTGGCCTAGAGAAAAATGGTGTCATCTTGTGTCACAGAGTTTTCACTATGAAATTAAAACAATTAATTCTAAAATTTAAATGTTAAAGGAAATAAATTTGCAGTTGACCGTTGTGTGAAATAAAAATTTTGCTCTTAAAAAGCATTTTGTGGATTTGGTTTGGCAGTCAACGCGTTAATACAATTTATAGTTCATTCTCTTTTATGATACGACCTAGTTTCTTTTGTTAATAACAAGTAATTATGACGAATACCTGGCTTAAAACATTTCTCTGGGAAGATGTGGATTCGACTTTCTTAAATTCTCGTATCTTACCTGAAACAAAAAGAAAAAATCGAGTTAGCAAAGAACAAGTTTCGTTTCGGTCAGATCAGGAGGTCATGGATTTCTCAGAAGACTGCGCCGTTTCTATATAATTAATTGTACCCACGTTAAAAATAAATACTCAGCCAAATATGAAGTAGTGTCTTTCACGAGTGCATTTATAAAGATATATTTTCCATCAGAGTTTACGAAGGAAATAAAATAATGTTACCGACAAATTCAATTTTTATTGGCACTTGCAATACAATGCACGCTGGTAATTACAATTAATTAAAGCAAACGTTAACGATGAAGGAATGCAAAATACGATCTAGAAATTCCTCCTCTTATGGTTAACGATGTGAACACGTTAAGAAGAATACATTAGAGTTTCAGTCCCGGTCGCTATAATTATTTCACGATCATGTACGATATTATTATCGAAGAACAATAAAATAATAGATAGTATTGTTAAGTGTAGCACGCCTGACGTTACGATTGGAATATCAACACCGAATAAAATAACGCTGCGCGGTATTCAGGACGATGTATCTGGATGTAGATTTTCGAGATCGCCGGAGTGGCGCGATAAGGATCGCCGATGGTCGTTCCTCGGGCCCGTTTCCATCTTGATTAGTCGTAGAAATCTTTTCCACCAGGCTTTCCTCCGCGACAGCTGGTCGAAATAATGACAGGCTGCCGCCAAGTTTCGAGGAGAGGCGTTTGCTCGCCTGTTACGCTCGGTTATCGAACAAACGCAGCTTGCCGCGTGCGTGTCGGTCATTACTATCATTACTGTCAGCGCGAGCACGGGCGAAAACGACGCGATTTAACACTTCATTTCGCCGGGCCACGAACACGAGAACCCTCGTACAAAACGTTCGCTCTTTTCTACCGACAGACCGGATAACGGAAAATACGCCAAGTAAATTAAATTACGGATTTTCGATTCGATCCGTGTCCGCGGATGGAATCGAGAAGGACATTCCTGAGGCACGATAATTAGTTCCGTATTACACGCTGTTCCCGATTCGTTTTGTCCGATAAAACTGACTGGGAACCGTTCGTGTCGTTCTTTTTTTTTCGAGACGAAAACGATGCACAGTAGCCCCTCGTTAATGGCCGCTCCTCTTTCTCTCGTTACAAGACTGGTCATTAAATGTTCATACACAGGAGAAACATATAAGAAATACACGAGGACCTGATATTGAAGCAAGTAAAATCTGATTAACCTTCGATATTATAAAGCTGAGCTATCGTACGAGAATCATGCAATTTCTGAAAGGAACTACATATGCACTTTGATTTCTGAACTCAAACTGAACTGAAGTAAAATTCCTGGTACCTCACTGTATATCACTCTGGTTAGAAACAATATTCAAATAATTTTTAAATTCACAGTTCCGAATGTCTTTACTACTGTTAGATCATCCAAATCAAAACACAGTGCTGCTTTACACTCTCGTTTCAACATGATATCGTTTCCATAAACACACATTTATTTTTCATAATCGACACGTGTCTCTTTGCTAGCTAACCTGCGCGAGAACTATCGACGATGTTTACAATTTTGCACGTTGTTAGAATTACTGATGTATCGAGGAGCAATTCTATCGAATACTGATTTTGATTTGTTTCGACCAGCGAGACACTCGCGTCGAGGGACCTTTCTATTTCAACTTTCGCATTGTTTCCTGGTAGACCACGATCAATTGACGGAGAAGACACTCGTCGAGCATAATGTATGAATTAAAATAAACTTTCCACCGCATTAACCCCGCCTCTTTTCACACCCCGCGTTTACATTTCGCCGCCCCGACTGAATAACTTCCCTCCGCAATTCTTTCCAGCGGTCTTCCGCGTCCCGTGATGCATTCACGGTTAATGCAAATGTGAAAAGGGAGCTGCTGGCTTCTCCTTTACAATACAATTTCATCTCGCGGTCGTTTCCCGTCGCGACCGAGGAATATCGATACGATATTTCCAATACGGAGTATACGGCGCTATTCGATCGTCCAAGGGCCAAAAATACTATTCCAGTTACTGTCTCGGGGTTATTAGAAACCGTTCGTGCCACAATCGGGGTAAAATTCTCAAGGGAACGCTGGGTCTCTATCGTCGACCACGATCGGTGCAAATTTCTCTCGCGACCGTTTCACTGATAGCAGAAACACAAGGAAAGTTCTACGAGACTTTATATTCCCGACACGGCCGTCAAACTGGAATTCGCGCTGGGAATCTAGTCGTTCTACCGTTTTACGGATATCGTTACTCCTTGTTCAGAAAATACTATCGTGTCCATTTTATCTTACCATCTCTCTTCTATTTCCCATGATTATTTTTAATACCGTCGCCCAGCGATAAGAAAACGTATCCAACTTTTCCTATTCCGATCGAACAATCATTTTATCACTTTATTAAGACGAGTATTTTGTAGTTTCTTGAATTGTTGAAAGAATGCTTCTAAAATTCTTAGGTTACAATTCGAGAAACTGGAATAATTATTTAACTGAACGAGACACTCATTAATAAATGAATAATCCTCTACAAAAATAAATATTTATTTTCTCGAAGTGTGCATAAATAATTACGGAAAATTTGAAAAAGCTACTGTCAATGATAGCCGAGTAAAAAATTTACAAATGTACGCCTTGTTTTAATATTCACGTGTGTTCAGAATCGAGACATTAAGATCTGGAGTAAGAGACTCGAGGCTTTCGTGGACGAGATTCGTACGGTTCGCTTTGAGGCTAGCAGGTGTAAACCGTGTTCTTTGATCCCTGGATCCCGGGTGAAACTAACCGGGACGATACCTAGAAACACCTTTCTAAAAGAACACGATTCACGTTCAGAAGTCTTGGCAGCACGTTATCAACATTGAAAGCTGGCTAGAATCGCTGGTATCGCGTTGCTCGATGTGTGTCACGGCTGTGCCTAACGCGTCTGAATGCGATGGAACGGAAACGTGAAATGAGGAAGAGAAGGTATGCGATCTGTGTTTATTGAAACTTTGCTAGAGGCTGGTGGGGGATCTTGAACGTGACTAAGTGAGGCTCGGTTCGCGATGTGTGCGAACTCGAAAGCGACTTGAAATACTTAAAAAAGATTTTTAAATGAACTGCACACCCCGAAAAGCCGTTCAAACAGACTAATACGATTCCATGTCCTACTAACACTGATTACTATCATTAATATCTGTTAAAAACGTTCAGTGTTTAATTAGAGAAGTCTTTTGTTCAGATTTTACATTTTCCTTTCTTTAATAATTTTTGTATTCGCGAATGGAAAATTGCTTTGTAATACTGGAAACAGTATGCATACATCGTCCCCTTTATGCCAGAACCATGAATGTGCAATTCGATCAATTCTGGAATTCTGGCATTGCTAAATTAGACAATAATTCACATTCATGAATCAAGCTTAGGGTATAATTGCCATCGTTATCTAACGTACATCGTGACGATTTTGGTATGAATTTAGAAATGAGAAAAGACTTTCGAAAGTTAGAAGTACGTGTGCAAAAGATGGTTTTCACATTCATTATATTGGAATAATGTGATCGACAATATATTATCGTGATTGAACACGGTATTGCTATTTGGTATTCCAAAAGATAATCTCGACCGTATCAATTTAACCCATTTCTTATGTAAATGAGACGGGAACGGCCCTGACCTATCAGAATAATTGCATAATTTTGTTAAGGAGAGCCACAGTAGACGGAGTATTTACTGTAACCCCCTTTAACAAAGCCAAAGCTTATATTCAAATCCAGTCAAAGATTTAAACTTAACCTCGAGCACTATAATCCAACTTCAAAGACTATGATTCCCCTTTGAAAATTTAGGATACTACGGATTTGTTGGTTGGCCGTCTACTTTGGCTCATTATTCTCGATTGCTACTCTACTTAGCAATGGTCTTAAAGGAGGATGCCTTAAAGATGATCGCATAGTTCATTTCAGTAGCGACTCGTTTAAAAGCTAACTATTATCCTTCACCTATGCAGTTATTGCTGAAGAGGACCTAAAACTGTGGTTGAAATCTAGAGAGTGACAGTTACAAAAGTGCAGAACAAATATAATTACAAAGCTTTCTAGTTATCAAACAAACTGGCCCACAATTTTATGATAGATAGAAAATCTGACTCGTAAAATGTATGATATATCTCATGAAATATTTCTAAAATATTGTACTCGACTACCAAATTCAAAATACAGTCCCACGCACATTATTTACCAATAAATTAAGAATATATAAAGTTGATGCACGATTAGTCTCGAGTCTAGGCTACTTAGGGATCTTTCTTTTCGTCCCATGGCGAGCTAACCGAGGCAAGGCTCGCTTATCAGTCTTCCCGTGGCGTAATCACGTCCGAACGCAGCTCGTCTAATTATTAATTAACGTTTCGCGCACAACGGCCGCCGGGGGTGGCGTCTATTAATCGCCAGGCTGCGAAGAGGGGCGATCGTTGGCGCGCTTAAAAAGCGAAAATAATTTTCCAGCGTGCTCTCCGCCCCCGGGGTCCGAGGCTTCTTTCTCCTCGCGGTGGCTCCTTTCACGAGAAATAACGAGTGGCCTGTGAAAAGCCGCGCCGTGAAAAGCAGCCTCGTCGGGCCAGGCCCGTGTACACGCACCTAACGCGATGGTAACGCGCGATCAAAGGCTTGAAAGGGGCCGCGTGTTTTCTCGAATTAGGCCGTGAATGCACGCCAGCCTACTCTGATTAGGAGCCCGTCGAAGAAAGAACGTCTTGTTGCGTCCCGCGCGCATCATCCTTGGCCCCGTAGACGTCTCTTCCTCCTCCTCCGCGTGGCAGCCTCGAAGAAAACGAATTACACCCGGAGCCTCTCGTCGGTTTATTCTTATTAACGAACTTATCCGTCCGTGTCCCCGTGCCGTCGGCTTTTCGTGAATTCTCCGAACACGACCGTGTATAAATAGCTCTCGTCCTGGTTCGTGATACGCGAAATTGCCGCGCCACGCTGATGAAGACGAAGAAGCAGAGCGTGAATCGTATCGAAAATGGAAATTCTCCCCGACGCCACCGTCGTACAATCTTGCCCGCGTGATGTACCCGACTCTGTGTGTGACTTGTCGGTCGCAAACATGGCGTCGATTGCTCTTGTAAACAACGTGTCACGGGATATCTTACGCGAATACTGCTTTTGTCCTTACTGTTGGTGTCGTCTATCAAACTTCTCGAAACTTGCTCCATCACACCCTGTTTGCCACTTCTAAAATCCTTCGTTATACAGTTACTCGTATTCGTACGCTATTAATGGCGATTTGTTTCTTTTATATGGTGATTGATTTTACCAAATGTGGTTTATTACACTGGTGTTACTTCCATTTAGGAAGTAGTATTTTTTTAATATTGTTTCTTATGAATTCTTTCGGACTTATTTTTACCAAATGTTGTTTATTATCAACTGTGTTACTTCCATTTACAGTAGTGTTTTTTAATATTGTTTTTCCTTATGAATTCATTCCGTTTATTATAATTGTTTAACATTTACAAAACCTATAGAGAGGTGTAATATAAACAGTATACAATACTGTCAACGCTAAACAAATCATCACAATACGTGTTTTTTTTCTCGAGCGGTCACAACCAGTGCAGCTGCACTTCGACGATCGGACGAGAACCAGTATTTCCAACGGGGCACGACAAACGACAAGTATTATTTTTACTTTAAACCCTTAAATATCTAAAATACGAATGGGGACTGAATATACAGACGATATAAAAATACGGAATGTTATATTAAAGTATGCCCTATATGATATTGTTATTTTTACTTATTTTCTTTGGCCCTTCCTTCTCGAAATTGATATATCAAGACGAGACATCGTGTGCATTTTAATTGATCCCTTACGAATGCTCTCGAAAACACATCGGTCCTGGAGCATCCGGCAAACGTACTTTTCGTCTTCCCTGTCCGTCGTGGCGGCAAAGGCTATCGACGGTGGATGTACAGAGAGACTGGAGAAGACACCCAGCATCTCTGAGCAATGAACAGAGGAGCCGAGGAAGAGACGAGAGAGCGCAGTAGGCCGTACACATCCTCAGACTCTGTAATCTGTCGTCATGGCGACCGGGCAAAGCCTCTCGGCGCCTTTCCTTCTGAATTATTTACGGGCACCGTCTCCACGAGGACGGTGTCACGGCTCGAGGACAGACCCCGGTTGACCTGGATTGCGATCAGAGACACCGAAAGTCACTTTTTGCTATCTTACGATTGCTACTATAACAGGGTCGCGGTGGGGGCGGAGACGGGGAGAGCGCGTTCCTTCGTCGCCTAACGGGGAGGACCCTTTTCAATTTCGCTGGCATTCGTAAGTACCCCGGGAGTTTATCGAGAATCAGCCGCGGCTGGAGTTGCGAACCAGAGCCGAGGCAGAGATCTCGCTAGCGAGAACGACGGTTGCTTTTATCCAACGCTAATGGGACCATGTCGAGCCGATGAACGATCGTCCCCGCCGATGGGGGAAATGGATTAACGTTATTTCGAAGGTAATGGATTAGAATTATCCGACGGGATCCGCGCGACACCGGATAATTTTCCGAAAAACACGGCTCTTAATTGGAAAATACCGAACCGTTCGAACGCGTGAAAAAAAATAAAAAGAATCGAAAATCTATTTCGACGGTGACTAGAAGTTACAGAATGACGGGATGGCGGGGCACGGTGGTACGCTGAGCTTCCTGGTCGGACGGCACAATAACCGGAAACGCTCGATTTCCAAGTAATGAAGAGTTACGAGCAGCGTGGTAATTTATAAGCAATATCGGTACTGATCGATGACACGGTCGTGTCGTTGTTCATCGTTACGCGGAACGATATTATTCGCCGGGGCTTATATTTGTCTCTTCGAGGCAATATTAATTTAACATCCTATTAATAATACGGACGTTAATTTACGTTATCCATTGTTGTCTCATGCCCCGAATCTATGGCGCGTGCGTGCGCGTACCCGCGCCGAACATCGCGATAAACGTTCGAAAAAGCATCTGAGATTAATGTCCTCGACGCCTCGTTCTCCCGAACGGAAAGGGGCGTATATTTTCTCCGGGGCCGTTCGTCGTGCGGCAAAACGAGCCACAGAACCGTCGCTAAACCCCGAAAGACTCGAGTGTAACATACTGCCACTTTGCACTTCGGTTACTTTTGTTTCTGTCTTTTTACCCCCCGACCGTCCTCGAGGCAACTTCCGTTCGAACGGATAGCGGCATGAAACTTCGCGATATGAATCACGATACTGCCTGGGGCTTCTTATGCCAATCCGTGATGGGGTCAAGGTAAAGTTAATTCAAAGATAATTTCTCTCAAAATGCAGGCTCTCCTCGTTAACGTTCACGTACTATTAAATTGTCGATCGTTACCTATGTTAGGCTTGCTCGTGATATGTAATTCCTTTTAATATAGCTCAACTTTAAAATAGCGAAGACTAACTTCTTAGTGACTCCCCGAGTTCTGTGTCACGCGACGAACTCTCGAAAGTATTTCCAAACTTCCGCTTAATTAACCCGAGGGCCGCGCCGCCCCTGAGGGCAACCCCGTCGTTGTCCATCAAACGAATACCATTTTTCAGCCACGGTGTTGACCCCCGGGGCTGACACGGGGAATCGCATTATCCCGGCTGACGTTTACTCGAACGGAAGAAGCTCCCGCTGTATTATTGTAATTGATTCCTCCAGGACTCGCTGGCGAAGGAGCAGGATCGAAGGTGCGGCGGAGGCGGCAGCAGGGGGGGAGGGGCGGAGTAAGTCGATTATCGAGCCTCGGTCGATAAGGCCGAGGAGAACGCCCGGCGTTCGGGCAGATTTACGTCAGCCTCGATAAACCTTCGAGATTAAAAGTGCCGAGTTCGTTCTCTCTTTTTCTCCTCCACGCCCTTTCGCGGCGCCCCTCAGCGTTCGTTGCTTCCGGTCGCGTCGTTCCTCTTCGTCGTCGCCGCGGATCCAGAGGGAAGGCTTTATTTCGAAGTCCACGGAGCACGCTCGGCCCGTGATGAAACCGTATATACCGCGGCAGATACGCATCAGCCGGCATTACGGAAACATTACGGAATGATCGATTTTTCGCGTCCTGCTCTTTCTTTTTTTTTTCTCTTTTTGCACGAGAAGCCACGCGGTCGGGAAAGAGTGTCACGCACGATCAGTCGACGGATAAGCAGCACCGCGCGATCCAGAACGAGGAAAAAGCGACTTCTTGCGGAAGAGGAGCGTCGAGTCGGCTACCCGTACGAGGGGGTAGATAAGACCGAACGTGACTCTTCCTGGAGGGGGGTGGGGACACCCTCGAAACGTACGAGATTACCTCCGCCCTGCGACCGGAGAAACGATCGAAAATGATAGGAGGTTTTCGTTGGGGGAGGACGCGTGGGCTTCTTTTATGGGCCGAGCTGACCTTTACAATCTGCAAACTATAATTGCGGTAAGTGAATTGGGTCGCTGGTTTTTGAAGAGAGAGGTCATTAATCGATGTCACTGTCTTTCGAGGGTGACGCGTGAGAAGACACCGGAAAGAATGCGGAGTCTATTGATCAGAATTTAATAAGGTTTCTTTGAAAAAAGTTGATTTTAGCAAAAGAATTCTTTAATATTCAACTTTCTTGCATTCTTCATACGTTGTTATGTAAAGTGCACTTCAATGCTGCTTGTGTTAGTTTATTTCCTCTGTTATTCAGGTATTCGTTATTTAAAAATAATAATAAAAATAATGTATTAGAATTTGATCGAATTGCAACTGTTATTACTGAAATTATCTCTAAAACTCGTCGCTAATGGCGATGTCGATGCGGTACAGAGACAATAAAATAAATAACTTCTGCTTTCTATCAAACACACGCCATTTTCCATACAAAATAAACGACACTCTACCGAAAAATGCAGAAACTTGTTATCTTTGCACCCGTCATCGAAAAAAGATTCGATAGTTTTCGACCAGTGCGGTGTTCGACTAAACGCACGCGCGTCGGGAAGTTAATTTTCCGCGGAAATTATTCGCTGGAAACGCTGTGAACACACTTTTTAATACCGTGTCTCGTTAAACGACCCGGGAAATGACGTTTCCTCGTCGGGCCACGGTCGGAAAAATAGAGACTGGGACGAAGGCACCAGGAAACCGAAGAGTAATAACGTCGAAACGTTACAACGTTGAAACGTATCGCCGGATTGCGAGGCCGTTTCTCGATATACAGAAATCGGCGTCGACGGATGGGAAGGGGGAGAGGGGGGTCTGTGTTTCCAGAGGCGCGCGGTAAACGAGAATGTTTTCAATATTTCCAGCGGCGATAAAACTCAATCGATGGAAATCAAGTACCCTCGACCGGGCCACGTCACGAGTCGCGGAAAGTATAGCGCACAGAGGATAAAAGCGTGCAATTAGAGAAATTGCAGCGCGCCGGCGGCGTGCGAGTTTATCGTGCATCAATCCGAATAATGGTATATCGATGCAATGCGTTTTTCAAGTGCTTCGATACTCGTTTCGAGCACGCGTTTCGCGTTCGAAATGTAAAAAATAACAAAATAACAAAACAAAAAAAAAAAACGGGGGAGGGAAAAAATATAGCGAAACCGGAGACGCAGGGGGAAGGGGGGAAAAATGAAAAACTTCGAAATCATATTCGGGGAAACACGTTTACCGGTTTGCCGCACGAATCGCCCCGATTGCGCGTCGATTTCGCGCGTATTTGTAAACCGCTCCAACGTTGGGAAGCGAAACTCGCGCCTTCCGGGCCGAGTCTTTGACAAATAAATGGATAAATTTACCAGTTTTCTCTCAGCGACTATTAATCTTCGAATAACTAGAAATACTACGACCGATGACAATTGTTATTATGTCCTTTCTTTATACGAGAAAATCATTGAATTGCCTGCTGGAATTATTACTTCGTTAGCATCGTTAATTTTTCTCAAATCAATTGTTTTAGTAAAAAACAATGGTTTACCTAAAAATATTAGAGCAATAGAATTATAAGATACATTTACAGGAGGTTTATTGAAAACTAATTAAAGGGCAATAATATTACACAACAGGAGAGGTTTTCTGGGGGTTTTCTCACTTTACGGGGTTAAAGAACAATTTTTCGAATACTCTTGGAATTTTTACATATTTCGGATTAAAATACGTATTGTTTGCCTTTTGAAACATTAAAATCCTTCAATCCGTTCAGGAGTTATAATATTTAAATATACGCATGAAATTTCAAGGGAACATCCCTGATCATTGTTCAGACATTAGACTTTCGGTAAGGAATTTTTTTCCCGAAAGTGCGTAGGATTTCGAGGATATGTGCAATGACCAAAAATGATTATAATTAACCTCCCTAGCTAAAAATAATTTTTTTTGAACGATTTGAAATGTTCCAATTTTTTCGAAAAATTTATTCACTTATTGAATTTTTTTCTCGAAACTGGTTAGGATTTCGAGGATATGTCTATTGACCACAAATGGTTGTAATTGATCTCTACAACCAAAAATAATTTTTTTAGAACGATTTGAAAATTTTTAATTTCCTCGAACTGCACCTACCCTCTGTAATAAAATTAAAATACCAATAAATCATGGAATAGATCTAAATGAATTGGACATTTCGTCCAATAAGTATATAAATATAAATAAAATATATCGATGCACCATTTCCTACAACAGCCGTTCAACAGATTCAATCAAGGAATCCCAGTCGAACATCGTCAATTTTACGCCACGCACGATGTAACAACACCAAGCACCAGAACAAGATTATCACCAAGTGCCGTGGATCGCCTTGTCGGGTCGAAATCGTAATTCCGCCAATAAACATCCATCATCGATACGCGGCGAAGCTCATTACGCGGCAGCGTCGATTCCATTGCCCGGGGGCCGGTTCCCCGGCGACCCGTCGAAAATCATCCGCAATGGCGGATCGCATTCCCGCGGCCAGACTTTTGCCGTTCGGTTGACCCGTGACGTTCCCCTGTGGCTATGACAGAGTCAAACGCACGCACGGTACAGGAGGGCGAGAGCCGCCCGGATAGATATTTTATTTCAGAGTCTGGCCGGCCATAAATCGCGTTAATGGGGCGATTCTTTAGGGTCGGTTCATAGCGTAGAACGGGCCGAAGCACGCGGGCCACGGGACTACGGCCGAACGAGAGAACCTAGCCGAGAGAAAGGGGAAAAAGGATCAAGAGAAAAAGGCGCTAGGTATGCACGGGCTCGACTTATGAAGTCGCAACCCCCGTTGTACCCTCGCGACGGTATGCCATAATCGCGTGGCTGTCCAATGGCGGGGGGCAAGGTGAACGCAGCCAGGACCAAGACGTCTGTATATCTCTATAACGACGTCGTTACGACGCCGTTCGTTAACGACGGCCACTGGCGCCGCGGCGCAAAAGACTATCATCATCGGCGATGACCTCGACCTCGGCCGTCGTCTATCCGTGAGCGGCGCGTGCTCGAAAAAAGAAACTTTCCACGGACTATGCAGACGTCTGGCTCTGCCTGGGACTGGAAACGGTCGTTTTTGCGGAAACGGGGAAACAGTTTTGCTTTTTACTCGATCAATCGTTATTGTAGTCGAGGAAGGTAGGGAATTACCCTTGATGGGTGAGATGCGTCGATATCTGACGAAGCAGGTGACTCGTTACGAATGTTAGAGACAATTATTGCGAATATTAGCTCGTATCAGAAAATATAATATTCGTTAGTCTGGTATTTGATAGGTAAAAGGAGTACATTCACGAAATTAATTAACGACGAAGAATTTGTGAGATCGAATTTCCTTTGTGAAGTTGGCTTCCTTTACGTTTACACGTTCCTCAGATGCTGAGGTAGTTCTCCTACCTTGTACATGTAACCTCATCTTGCTGTTATTATTACAATGTCAAAATTTAAATTTCTGAATTTACATTCTTTCCCAAACAAATTTCTGTTTAATATACTGTATGCTTTTCCTATAAAAGAATCGCAAATCACTTCGAAGGACCGAAAAATGACGTTGCGACGTCGGATGTATTAATTTCTTGACGCACCGTCTCCCCGGTCGCTGTTCGAAGCGGTCCTTCCGGGAATTGCGGACAGAAAAACAGCGGGAACTTCAAAATTACAAAGGCTCGCGAGAAATTAATGATCGCCCGGCTAAACGCGAGCCCAGCAAGAAGTCGCGCTACAGGAAAAATTTCCAACGGCCGAAACTTTTATCCGATCTTCCGCGGGCGTTCCGCACTGCGACGGGTCTTCCCAACGAGCACGTCGTCGCCCACCCTTGCGTAGACGCTGCTTCTATTTAAAGATACCATCTGAAGCGAATTACCATCGCATATCCCCGGGAGACGCGACGCTGATAGCGGAGGTGAAAGCCAGAAGACTTCATTAACCAGGCGCTCGGAACAGCGGCGTAACCGCGAGTGGAGAACGACCGCAGAAATTAGGGGGTTGTACGCTGATATCGATCGATCGAAATGCTACCGTTGATTTCTGAACCTTACTCCCCCTCTCTATCTGGTGATCTTAACATCCTCGCAGCCCCGATGTTCCGATAAACAGCTGTCTGGATTCCGCTCCTAGCGCGTGGATTTTAATTCCGCGTTGAAGCATTGAATGCTTAAAACTGGGATAAACGACGATCGAAAATGAGTAACAATATTAATGATTAAATTTGGTGGAAAGAACCTGCCCACAAATTTATTTATTTTTACTGCGTATGAACGACGTCGATAGATTAGGGAAAAGCAACAGTAAAGTACATAAACCTGTATGTATGGTTTCAAATACTTGAAACCATTCAGAATAATGAAACGAGTATTTTTCACGCTCTAATTACTGCCATATCTCTTACCTATTTCTACCAAATTAACGTCGATATTAGGTTATCATGACCGTTACCTAACATTAAAAGTTTATTTTGGTTTATCGTCTTCGAGGACACGTTCTTTCAAGGTTAATTTGAATTGCTAATATTAGTTAAAAACGATCCATATTCCTGAAAAATACGCAACATAGAGACGGAAACGTAAGACTAAAACTGTTTGTATTTCTTAAATAACAAAAATATAAAAAATCTTTTCATTTCCAATTACGAAACGAATCAATGATAATCAATATACTGGAAGCATGGTTGTTCTTCTGGAATACTTGGCCCAGACAGTAAAAGTAAATCTTAGTAACATAAAACGTCGACTTAGACAAATATCATTTTGCGAATCAATGAAGTAAGAAACTCAGGATATAATTACTTTCATCCTTTGATTATATAAAGCTTGATTGTCTATTATTTTAACTAAAATTATTCAAAGATAAAACTATACTTTATTTCTGTTTTTTTTCTTTTTTTATTATATGATACCTCTCACATCACGAAGCAATATGGCAGTTGTCGCGTCGTCGTAGAGCCACCTCCTCAGGCTTAGAAGCCCCGGTACACCGCATCCAGCGTATAGAGATCAGCGATACACTTACCGAAACAAATCTCTTACAAATAGGCGTGGACGGGATTCCCCGAGGTCCCTGGAACCACCGACAGAGAACCTCGCCTCTGGCAACAATGGCCAACGTAAGTGCGAGTCCTTCGTCGCGGCACGGTTGGCCCGCGGTCGCCAAAGCGAAACACGGCGACGCATACAAAAAGCCCGAGTACAGAGAAACCCCTTCGTTCCGCGGTGCAGCGTAGTTCCGCGGGCAAAACCACCAAATGCAATTTCATCGGGTGCATCGTCGGTCCACGGCGCGGGCTTTCAACGAGGCGTTCGACAATGCCTTTAATCAACAATAATTCTACACACGCGGAGGGTCCCGACGAGGGATTTCGTGGCCGAGGGGGCAGCGTGGGAGGACGATACTCCCACCCCCTCGGGTGAAACCCAGCAGGTAGGGTGCCTAAGGGTCGCGGGGAAAGGGGACGCCGCCGAGGCTCGCGTTACGTTTTCTCTCCGCTCCCAGCGGACCTGCATCCAGGAGCTTCCGCCAGGGGAAACCGTCCACTGGAAAATTAACACTGTCGGGATTTTCGTCCGATACGTCGCCCCCGATCCATTCGCGACGCCGAGCGTCCCCTCCGCCGCCGCCCCGGACCCGCACTTGTCCGCCATTGCAGGACGAATTTATTTCTTCCGTCAGTGATTCCTCTCCGTGGCGCGTTGCACAGGGTGCATTATACGCGCACGCGGGCGCCCCTGAAAACGGAAACAGCCGCGCCCAGTAAGCTGGAAATTATTTTCGACGGCCATATTACCATGAGAATGCGCCGTTGATTTTGACAGCACCCGGTGCAGCGACCAGGAGAAGGACCCCCGCTAAACGGGTTCGACTTTAATTGAGATTATAATTATAATCGCGATCGACGGACAAGGAGATCAACCCTTCGCGTTATTTCTTATGTACCACGTTAAATACCGTAGGAAGAAACTTAGACAAATTGTTCAAAGTTTCTCATAAAAGGTTCAAGAGAATGTAATAGAAATTGTGGTGGCTTGCTGCTGTGGGAAGAAGTGAACCAGATAGCAGAAAAGAAAGGGAAAAAAGAGAGGTCATTCGATAGTTGATCGAGCACTTGTGAGAGAGCGTAGTCCTCTAGTGGCGAGCGCAGGAACTATCGCCACAAAGTGTTTCCAATAGTAAAGAATGTTCCCCTGTTGCGTGTCGGGCTTGGTGAACTAATAAAACCTTATTCCTTGGTATCTACAGCTTTAAGAGCTAAAAAGCTAAGACTGGAATAGTAGTGTAGAACTATGAACGATAATTTGAAGACCAATCAACCCCGATTTCCCACGATAATCAAGTTTGTACATCGTACCGAGTCTGAGAATGCCCTCGGTGTGCCCAACGATTGGTCCCTCGTTGGAAGTCACACACGCAACGAAACAAATTTCCGACATTCGAATAATCGCGTATCTCTTTTATTCAGCTTCCTCCCCCTAGTCGCCTGTCCCCGTCGACTTCCATCGTTTATTTAACTTCCGGGCCGAGCCGACGCGCACCGGATGGGAAGCGACGGATCGTGAAAGATGGAGAGCGATGATTACGCCTCGTGGTCCCACGCACGCGTCGGGGTGGGCACAAAGTACGAACAACACCGACGATTTCGGCAGCTGGGGAAACAACGGGCACCCTATTGCCGCGTTTACACGCCGCTCGATCGCGAACAAAGACGCGCGCAGGAAACTGTTAGCGAAGACCTCTTCCTATTTTCAACGGGTCCTCGATGTTCGACCAACAGACATCGTGGCTCCAGGCTGAGGGCTTCCCTTTCACTTTCCTTCGCGATTCCCTGGCTTGTCCGAGTTAATTTACGGGGCGATTCGTCGGAGGATAGATCGATGGGAATTTTGTTTAAATCGATGAGTCATAAGGACGAAGATAGAACGCTGCGTTTTATCTTCTCCCACGGTATACGCGCTGTACTTACAGTAAATTAATACCGCAAGAGTTGCTTGAAGAATGTTTAGCCGGAGGGGTGACTGCACAAGTTTCCTACGCGTTTACCAGCAACGAGGCAAACAAGCGCATCGCTGCGATCGGCGTTGTTGATTTCTTGAAAGCTAAACATTTCTCTTTAATCGTTGATATTGAAAATACGACTATCGTTGGTGGCTGAAATTAAATTTCCTTTTACGTTTTTTACTCTTAGCTTTCATTTAAAATATTCTGTAAACTATATTATGCACGATATTTCTAGTTTAATAAAGAAATAGCAGCGTGTTGACATACTTTGGCTGCGAGCAGATTCCTTTTGCGGTCACATGTTTGCAAGCCCACGGGAGACTCTTCCAGCGGAAAAAGAAGCACCAGGAATATTTGCAAAGCTATTTCGCTGACTTTGACACGGAAGCCATTTTAAATTTCTTATTGTATACATTGGTACACTGTTGAATAGTAATTTTTCGAATAGTTCCAGTTCTAATTAATAATTTACCGTGTTGATTTCAAACGGAGAAAAATCTTACGCTATTCAAATTAATTACATTACACAGATTATTCTGGGAAATCAGTCTCTCGGTTGTTTCAAAGAGTACTCGAATCAAGGCAAGAATCCCAATTTGCAACGCTTGTTGTATAATGCAGCGACTTTCAACTATTGAGAACTTCGTGACCCAGTGCGGTTAATTCGCAGAGAAACACGGAGAATATCGAAGAGCTTCCAAGACGTTTTAATGCTCCGAGGTACGCGTCACATCGGATTACGCCAAGCACCGTGAAATTTTATCAAACTTCGCGCGAACGATTCCAGTTTATCAGACAACTGTCCAAAGTGCCATTGCCTTCCGGGCACGAGTGCTCTTCTACTCTAGCACGGTGTACATTAATCATAAAGACCGCCTCGACTGGTTGAAGACGCAGTGTCATGTTGTCTCGGGTGCCCCGCCGGCGATGTACCTCCTCGGAGGCAAACTCGATGAGCCAACAGACTGGCTCCGCTTAATAATTTCCGTAATCGGAACCCATTGGACCAGCTTGTGGCCCTGCAACTCGCGGACCCAGCCTCTAATAAGTTCTAAGCGACTCAACTTCTAATTCGATCAACGATCGATTCGCGTACGACGTTAAGGAGCAGTCAAAACAGTCTACGGTCACGACTCCTAAGCAAATACAAGACTCGGGACACGGTCTCATCGTGTTACTAATCCACCAAATTCGTAAACAAAACTCGAGGGTGGATTAAACTGACATCGACGTAGCCGTAGTCTTCATCTCATGGTGTGAAAGACAAAGACTGTATCTTGCTAGTCTGCAACGCAAAAGTTAGGATCCTTTTTGAATTGTTCTGCAAAGAACGTGTCAGAATCTCATCCCCGACGATGGTGTTATTGACGTATACTAATTTCCACGGCGACGTAAACCGCAGAGAGGCTAGACGACTGACCAGAACGCGGTCGAACGATTTATTCGCAAACAAATCCTCGCGGGCGTTAGGTTCTGACGAACGGATCGGTTCCCCGTGAAGGGGATGCCGTAAGTGCAGCCACTCCCGGCCGCGGAATTTAATCGGAAACGAATTCGGCACGGAGCCGCTTCCAACCACGAACAAACGGCGAAGGTAGACGCCTGGAACGCCGGGCCAGCAGCAGGGCTCGGTCGAAATCGAATGAGAGACGAGAAGAGCACGTCGAGGACGAGGTGGAGGAGCCAGACGTTGTACACAAGGGAAATAACATGCTTCGTCAACAGTGCTGCTGTAACTAATGGATATTCCGGCGGAATAGAGTGGAGAAATGGACGGTCCACCTCCGCACGAACAAACCCGCCGTCCGGAATGCACTGCTCCTCGTTATATCAACGACGTCACGGCCGCTGGAAATTTACGAATCTCGCGTCTGCGAAGACATCTCCGTCCCCCGGCCCTCCGTACCACCCGCTGCTACCGACCCCCAGGCAACACACGTCGCGAGATTGCTTCGGAGCACGTGCAAACCCTCGACAAGGAGCTGCTACTGGCGAAGACACGCCGATTGCGTTACCACGAATGCACTCGGGACCGTCGTCCCGCTCGAAATTGGCTCTCCCGTTGACAAACGGTAGGGAACATGGAGACTGGTTTATGTTGGGTGACGCCGGGGATCGTTTCGCGCTATAGGGAACCCTTGGAGGTCTTTTCTGAGGTAAGATGAAAGTGGGTGGCAAAGAAACGTCATGGACTAGATAACTGATAGTCTCTTCTTACGGGTATTCGTCATATAACATATTCCAGTTTTCTGCAACGTTATCGTAGGATAGGAGACTCGGTAGAGTAAGATTCACGAGAGGAAAGCCCTGGAAGGAATGTGAGACACAGCAGCGCCACCTACGCAACTCAGCTGAGCGTGGCATACAGATAATTTGGCGCCAATTCGGTTCATACGCCATCTTATTTCACAAACTTAATGTTAGAAAACTCATAAATATTATTTGTTAGTAATTTACGTTGAATTTAATCGATGTAATCATACAAATATATATCCTAAGTATTATACTATTTTTGTAATCTCCACATTTGATAATCTGCTTAATTGTGCTTACGAAATTCTTGGCGAGAGTTTCCCAGTACAAATGCATCAACTATTAACATCCATTTATATAGGTACTACGTTTCAATTTTTGGTTGATAACATTAATGAGCAAATGGTTTCCGACGATGCATTATTCATTTGAATAATGAACTACTAACATCCTACATATTTTAGTATGGTATAAATTTATGTTTCTCGTATGTACACTATGGACAGAAAGTTCTAAACCATGCGTACTTAATCATTTTTTAATAAATCTGTGATTATATCAATCTTGAAGTGAATTTTAATATAGTCAAATCTTTTCGTAACTTTAATTGTTTGTATCTTTACAACTATCTAGCAACTGCATCTAACATTTCATCCATGACATTAGGAATATGAATCATTTTACAAACGATTGATGAATTCGAAGTTGAATAGTTAGGGTCCTTCCCTCGTCACAATCTCATTATAAATTACAGAAACATTTTTAAACATTTAACAACGTTCGCTGCGCTAACGCGGAATCGTTTCATCGAAATGACCAAACTCAAACGCGACGCGCTTTAATCCCGCAGTATTTGGCCAAACGCAGCTCTTCGTTTGGAGTTCTGTTTGCGGAGTTCAGACCGTGGAAATTTTCGACGGTCTGCGATCCGACCAGCATCTGCATAGAACCTTCGAAGCGACACGGAGAGTCGGAGGCAACGAACGACGAGAAGAAATTCGCGAAGAAACTCGCGCACCGAGCGAGAATCGTCCAAAATCGGCCTGGAGCAAGGTACTCGTTTCTTTCTCCGTTCTCCGGCCACAGCCACGGAGTAACTAGCGCTCCATCGTTTAACTTTCCGCGAAGAAAAACACGTATCCGCTAGACCCAAGCTCGGGCCACCTCGCCTCCATCAATTATTCCCGCTGGAAACGCGGCTCTCGCGCTTCGACGGACGCGAAATTCGCTGGAGGGATATTTAAATCGTGCCTCTCATCGTCGAGCCTCTAGTTAACCGACCGTTTAATTCGTTTCTGACATCGAAGGGATTTCGTCGCGCTGGGATAACGACGCCGCGATACGCTCGCGTAATTACCGCTTCGAGGGAATATATTCAGGGATTAGTAAAGTATTTACCCCTCTATAGTTCGTCGTCTTCGACGTATAACGCGGTAAATCTTCTTATCCAATGAGCTTCTGCGCGATATTAAAGTTTGAAAGACCGAAGCTAATCTGGTATTGCGATAGACGGTTAATAAGAAGATATTTAATATTAAATATATAATTCGTCACTTGATATATTTCGGTTTCGTGCAACGTTATTGTAGGATAAGAGGTAGAGTAAGATTCTAGGGAGAAAAGCACTGGAAGGTATGTGGCGAGCAACACCAGCGCCACCTACGCAACTTAGCTGAGCGTGGCCTACAGAGAAATGGCGCCAATCGGTTGTGTCGCAGATTTTTCTTTTTAACACTCTGACTGCCACGTTATGCGGAACTAAACCAATTAATTCTCAAATTGAAATGTTAAAGTAATTTTAATGAGGTTATGAAAATAACTACTGAGCCAAATTTTTATAGAATGCCTTATTCAAACATTTCAAATTGCATAAAATTTGATCATTTTCTAGCACTTTTCTTTATCCAGGAATGGAACACAAAGGGGATCCGAAAAATTCCACGACAATGAATTCGAACGTGAGGAACGAGGCCGAATGGAATCCCGATCGCGCGACCATTTTCGTCGTTTCGAGGTAACGGCCACGGGGGCCAGACTCATTCACGCGTCGAGAGTCGTTCTCTCGAAAGCATCGTATACGAGACGGCAGAGCGCAGCCGTAGACTTTTACTTTCCAGCCCTTATGAGGTCGCTTGTTCTCATCAGCGCCGGTGAATGGCGCGCCGCCTCCTACACCGGCGTCGCCGCCGCCGCCATTGTGCGAATGCGGAATCGATGGAATCGCGTGTGTACGCGGCATTATCCACCTGCTGGCTGCAGAAGATCTGGCGCCGACCAAACCCCCTAGTCCTTATCGATATATCTTCGTAATTCGGCCGATCGATCGGCAACCCTCGAGTAGAAACCCTTTCGTTAGAGTCAAAAGCCCGACATTGGACGTCGATCTTACTATGGTACGCGAGCTACGAAAGATAACTCAACTACGTTTCTAAGAATATCGACCTTCGTACTACGGTAATGATTCTTAAAATGAACCCCAAAATAAAATTTGTAAATTGAACATTTCTATCCCAACATTTAAAAAACGATACGAGTTGGGTAGAAATATCTGTTGATGTTCATTGTAAAAATCATTAGTGTAAATACTACATCGTTTTTCCTTCTTCGTTAAAATGCAACGTTAACTTGGTAATTTATATTCAGTTAAAGATGGATGTTACAAGACTCGTGAGAATGTGAAAGTTATGGATTTTCTTATGGAAAGGTTTTTCGTTTGTGATGTTTGAGAGTAATAATTGACTCAAGGAAAAGATTGTATCGATGCATGAATTTCTGTAGGATTCAATCATCGATCGAATAATCTCGCTAGTTATTACCAAGACGATCGTAGAGCAAGAACTTACGCTATTATCGAGGGGCATCGAGAATATTTTTAGCGCCATGCTTCTTTGCCCTCAATAATGATTGACGTATGATAAACTAACAGAACCACGCACAGCCGGTGGTCTTAATGGATGTGCAACCTTTAAGATTAATTTTCTTTCAATGTTCCGCGCAGCATGCCTGCGGTTTGTATATTATAAAACGGTGAATATTTCGAAGATAATTCGTCAGAGGTGTCATCGCTTCCTCGGGATGACTTTGCATTTCAGGAGATATCAAAATAAGAAATCAAGAGAACGATAAGCAATCCATCGACTCGTGTTCAATATCGTATTTAATAACTTCAGAAATACCAATTCTTTCGCAATTAGCAGGATAGGCCAGTGGAAGGTGTCAGCTAATAAGCAGACGATCGGTATAAATTGGCCCGCGAGATGAAATTGTATCGAGGCCACCATCCCGTCGACGGGGATGGCATCGAGATGGTGTGCTTCGCGTAGAAAAAAAAAAATGTCGAATCTAGTGTGTAAACGTAAGGGACATTTGTACCTGTCAGTAATCGCATTTATCTTCGCCGGTGTCGCCGCACATGAAGGATTGCTCCCGTTCGTTCGAGAGAAAAATTTTCCGAAAACAAACACACCGGCCGCGCGAGCCAAGAATTTATCGCGAAATAATGCGTGTCTATTTGTCAAAATTAACGCGTCGATAAATCTCGACGATGGAAACTTTCATCCTTTGAATACGTTAGATTCGACAAACAACGAAAACGGGAAGAAACCTCCGAAAGGAGGAGATTTTCTCTCGATCATTCGCATACCAAGTCTGGATATGTTTCATAGTAACGTTCTGAATATGGCTGAAATGTATGCAGTAATATTTTAACGACTTTATGCAGCGAATAAACACAGGGAAAGAAAATGTACACGAAAGAAGTATATAAAGTAGGGTGAAAGGCCGAAGCTCAACGGATATGGCTGGTTTAAAATATAATCCTTTTCGTAAATTGCACGCAATAATATGGCTTAATTTAAACTTGTATAATTTCTGCATTATGGGGATGAATAACATGGAATGTTTTCGTGAAGCTCGTCCGTGCCTCTGTGAAAACATTCGAGGATAAAGTTTCTTGAAGTTTCACGTTATGATAACTTCTGAAGTAAAAATATTTATTTAGGAATACTTCATTGATTATAACTATATGAAATTTAGTAATTGTTCTCCATCAGTATCTATATGATTAACTCTCATGTCTGTTTTAAATTACATGCGTTAAAAAGAAATTCAAATTAATTTGCTCAATAATACACATACAACTTGAATTAATTTTTTAATAATTTTAAAAAACGAGCAGCTTTTCAGGCTCAGAAAAAGTGTCCGATTTGGCATGGAACGACCCACGCCGTTGCATTATAAGTCCGATATTTATTGCGTTAATCAACGAGCGACCGCGTTACGAGCTAAATGATCGCGCCACGAAAGCACCGCGGGTGTTTTTCCGGGAAGCACGGCCGTCCAGGTCCACTTCTAATCCAATTTCCAGGTTGGTTTAAGCGAACCCCTCGCTGTACACGCGATGGAATCGCGAAACTCCGGACGTTTTGAGCTTCCCCTAGCGCGTTACGCGACTCGTTCCCCCTTGTTTCTCGCGTGTAACGCGCCGCCGCTCGAAAAACTTTCTTCGCCACGGAGAACTTTTACGTGGACGCCGCGTCTCGGCTGTTCGATTCCTCTTTTTTCTTTCCGTCGATCGCCGGAGAGAGAACCAGAGGGGTGGAATCGTCGCCGAGAGCCAATTTGCCGGACAAGATTTCTTCGTTCCTGTTTCACTTCTTGCACCACGGTGGTTTTCGAACAGTGGGGTGGTTGGAGTTTAGCGCTGTTCCGTCGGGGCGAAACGTCGAGGAAAGAAGTACATTCGGTTAAATTTTTCTCCCCCCGTCTTTCCTTCGCTTCGATGGTCTCGTGCATTTTTCCTGGACGTTAATTCTTCGAACGAAATTCGACTGTTTCTGATTCCGATTCGAGTATAAATTGTGAAATAAATTAATCACACAAGCTGTTTCACTACTGGTTAATTTAATAACGAACATATTGGGGAGTAAATTTCTGCAGCTGGGAATATTGTTATTCTAAAAAGAAGAATATCGATGCTTGTATAAAACTGTCTATACGTTGATATTTTCAGGAAATAATGCAAATCTATTTTATTAATAAATACTGCAAAAATTTAATTATATTTCTTTTTGCATTATTATTGAATCGTGTTATAATGCTTTTAACCCTCCAATGGTCGTGTGAACAAGCTCGCCCGAGGGGCTTTTTGAATATTCAACCGTATGCAATGGGCTTTATAATCGTGTAATTATAACACTTATTGTGACATTGTAACAAACCTTTTAATAAAGGTACAGATGACCACAATTGCGTATTAATAATATTAATTTAATTATCAGCTGCTTGTAACATGTTGCATACATTTTTTTGGACGTCAAAAGAATATTTCATTTCCTTTGAATTAAAATATCACATATATACATCTGAAAGGACCAAACGACTGGAAAATATATAATATTATATAAAAAGGTGTTGTTTCATAAAACCTATACGAACGCCTATCATTTTTCCACGTCACTGACTACAATATCGGTTATCGAATTATCATTGTACGCGAGAAATTACCCATTTTCGAGTTTCAAACGTGTCAGGAAAAATTAATGAGAATCAAAAAATAGAAGTACAGCGAGGATTGTGCAGCGTCGTTCGCGTGCTGAACATTCGATCCGAAGCGGAAACATAAATAATTGGACCATAACGTCACTCGAAGAACGCTTTAAAAAGTTTTAAGTAGCTGCGTACACCGCAGCGCGCTACCTTCTGACTTCCGCCCCTATTAGGGGTGTTCCAACTTATGAGTGATATATAGCGTCCTAGCCGGCGGCGCGGCGCTTAAATTAAAAGTTTATCTTCCTCTGGAAATTTCACGATGTGAATTGACTTGTGACTAATCGGATGAGAAACTTGTTCGAACAATGCCCCGATGGAAGTTTCCCTAACTTCTCCGGAGGAAACAACCTTGAAATATGTTTTACACCGACGACCGAAACGGCGACAAATTTCCTCGGAATTCCGACGCGATTCGCGCGAGCGTCGTGCAACAAATTTTGACGAAAGAGAAAATATAAACATTAACGATCGCTGATAAATTGCAATTGAATCTTTCTAGCAAAGAAACTTTTAGAGTTAAAATTGTATATTTGAAGTTCATTGCCATTTATACATGGAGTGATAATTGAATTGTTTTTATATGGTATATTGTGAACCCTAAACATTACTCATTTTATGAAAGTTTGACATGAAATGATAGTGTGGATTTATAAGAATGATTGTTGAAATAGGACGATTTAAAATTCGGAATTTTTTCATAACGGTGAATCGAATTCTCAAGATTCTCAATTGGTCGAAATTAATTCCTGGGACGGAAGTATTATACCGGCAGTGTTACTATGCGAAGGTTAATCTGCCCCAGAATTAGTTCATCGTACACGGTCGCGTGGAACGTGCCATAACGATGCAAAGCGTTCGACCATCGTCGTAGTGGAACTATATGACCTATCGCAACGAGCCGTAGCTCGTCCCGTAATGGTCGTAACCCATAACCTACGATCCATACGTAAGACCTTGGTAGACCATCAACGAAAGCCTCGATAACTTCGCATGACTAAGATCCCGAGAATTCCATCGTCTTCCGACTCGACGCTAGATCCACCATTCGACGACGAAACCGTCTTATTCTGAACATCTAATTCCACTTGCGTTGCTCATTCTTACAGGGAACCGCAAACTCCAGGCATTCCGAGTAAATTCATAATAAACTTAAGTCTCTTAAGCCCACTCCAAGCAATCTCTTCATTACTGAATATTTTTTCCTAAAACATTTACGATCACACGTTTCGATCATCTTCGAGAATATATTTACAATCATAAAAAAATGAAAATACTTATTTCGGGGAAAAATATACGTTTAGTTACAGAATATTTATTTGACATGTATACGACGATATTTTAATACATTGCATCTATAATTATTGAAAATGAACATTGGGTCGAACACGCAGAAAGAGATTTCTAATTTAGCGTAACTAACGAATATTGAGAAAACGAGGACACGTATTAATCGTGAAAAACCAACAGTGTACAATTTTTTAATATTCTCAAGCTTGGTTTTCTCGTTTTAGAAAATATCGCAAACGAAACCCACGAAGTAATTTTAAGCTTTTGAAGACCCACTTAGTTATTATTAATTTACTCTGTAAGGAAGAGTATGTAAATGTTTGACTTTGTCACCCCCACAAACAATAATCAATTTCAATTTTTAAATTCATAACGGAGCACCTACGGGTTCGTGCATTCTCAAGAACGACCCTGAATACGGTTCGAATCGCGGAAAAGTTCGGCTCGCGCTCCCCTCGAGTGGCTTTGTTTTTCAAATCCCCCCACCGATATTAAACCCTCCGCGGTCGGGCACTTATTTAATTGAAAACGAAAAAAAAAAACTGCGGACGTAAACTTCTCCAATTCGACTTCGTCCCGTCGAAGCCTATTAATAAAACTCGCGACATGCATATGCATGGGCGAAGCGTGCTTCGGAAAGTTCGGTCCTCCGGTTTCCTGTTCCATATTCACGCGTCGCGGCCGCTTCGAATCTCGGCGCGCGGGAACGTCGAAAATCTCGCGAAATCGCGGCGATTCGACTTCCGGAATTCGAGGCTTCGACGACAGTTGAACGCCGCTGGAAACGGCCGCCATGATCGATCGCTCACGAATTTACATAGTCTGTTTGATAAATAATAATGGTTATTGTTTCATCGCCAATCCTCCTTTCACACGCCGCATTAACTTTGTGTGGAATTTTTGTTCCGATAGGTGAACCATGAAAAAAATTTCTTTAGCTTCTTTAAAGGCGAATGAATATTTAATAAAAAATTGAAAATTGCATGTTAAATAAAATATCGAAATGAATTATTAAATTAATTTGTCTATTTTACTCTCAAGACCAATAAGGAATGTCTTTACTTCTGATACTATTGATATATTTTAAACAAAAACACGATTAAAATGGCCAAAAGGAACAGAAACTTCTTCGACTCAATAGCGATTAACTTTATTTCCTATTTTAGAGATTGAAAATGTCGATAAATCAATCAAACTCGCCCTAAAAAAGACACTCTGAAACTAGAGTTTCAAAAATGCTTCCCTTCGTTACTTCCGGTTGCTTCCAAACGTAGTACGGTCATAGAAGGGGCATATTTCGAGCAAAGGAGAAAGATTTACACCGATACAATCATTGTTTCATTTTTTAAACGCCCAGTCAGGTTATTTATCAAGCAGACTGCGTATGATTTTCCATTTCTTACCCCCGATACGATTGGACGATCGAACCCGAATGTTTATCGACTGCCCGTTGACGTTGAAGAATCGTACGGGAGGGCGAGGAGGAGCCCGTCTCGCTGAATTCGATGGAAGAATTCTTTTCATGGCGGGCCTGACTTTTTAATCCTGCTTTCGACCGCTCGGAGATAACCGCTGGGAAAATACCTCTCTGCTCTATCTGCGCCCTCCCGGAAACGCGCGCGTCCACGGTATCGGTGAATTTATCGTCTTCGGAGGAAGAATGAGAATCCGAGAGTCGTGAGTAGCTTATCGCGACGAGACGCCCGCGAAACGCGTATACTATACGACAATCGTCATTAGTGATACCACTGCTTCAACCCTTAAAAGGGTTCACTCGCAATTCCTGGCGAAAAGTATACATTCTGGGGTTTCTTAAACTGCAAGATTAAAAAAATATTCCTTTAAAATGGTAGATCAAAAGAAAATTTCTCTTAAGAGGAGCTGTTAAAATTTGTAATTGGTTCTAAAATAACAGACAATTTTTCTGCTCTAAGGAAATATTTATAAAACCAGGCGTGTTCGCTGAGGATTTTTATTCCACTCGTTTTTGCGTTAACGCGTTAACGGAGAACTTTTATTTTTTTAATTATAGTTTAATTCGACTCTTGCTTGTGTTGAATTTCCA
The DNA here is from genome assembly GCF_051014445.1 of Colletes latitarsis. NCBI lineage: Eukaryota > Metazoa > Arthropoda > Insecta > Hymenoptera > Colletidae > Colletes > Colletes latitarsis. The sequence goes on along the minus strand of NC_135139.1, from coordinate 16,523,825 downwards.
GAGTGGATTTTCTCGGCAATAAAATTTTATTCTTCATTTCGGACTTGTTTTTTCACGCAAAATCATCCTGTACCATTTATACTGAACCATCATGGAGTTTTCTCGTATTACTCTAAATTCTAAATAAATTTCCTGTTGGTCGTACGATTACTCTAAAAAATCACGTGTGTACACACTTAAATTTGATTCTATACGAAGCATATAATTTTCTAGTGTCGTTCTAAATAAACCATTTATTACAAAAGGTTCGAAAATCAGTGGAAGTGGCGCGTTGATAACGGAACTTCGAGGCACGAAACAGCGAAATGAAAGATTCTATCCACGCCGGTGTGGAGCGTCTTATTCCGACGCGGCGTAAACGAGGTCGATGACGTCGCATGCAGTTGCATCGACGCCTCGCGAAGAGGCTTTGTGCGGATACTGTGCATTCCCCATTAAAACTATTTACATAAGCTCTGGTAGCATAATGAGATCGAAGAGATTTCGCGTCGACTTAGCGTCTGAGTCTCTTACGGCAGTCACTCGCGATTTCGCAGTTTGGAAGTTATACCCCCGGAAGTTTAACCGCGTCGTTCAGGAATTTCGCGCGCGGCGGTATGCAACCTTACGTGACTCAATTTCTATTGTAATTGTGCAGCGATCCCGCGTACGTAACCCGTATCGAAACGAACGCGACGACGAAAGGCGACGTACAGAAACCGTAAAACGGAACGCGAGGACGCGGTGTAATCGTCGTTTAGCGAGCGTCTCCCGGTCGCGAAGGACACGGTCGAGGTCCGCCATGTTGGCAATCTCGGAATTCTGCGTCAGTGGCGTGTCTATCTTTGGACGTAACCCCCGTATAAAAAGCACGAGGTTCGGCTCGGATCTGTTAAATCTAATCCTGAATCCTCGAGAGCCCCTAAGATAGTTTCAGCTCTTCTGACCTGGAAATGAAATAAATCGCGAGTAACTTCTATATCTATCCGACAGGACCGTGGCCCGAGATCTAAAATAAAGAGACCGAGGGCCTCTAATTTATTTCCGCTGCACTAGATGAAAAACCATTCCCCTGCGAATCACCGTTGCCATTCTCTCTGCTGGCCTGATTTCGTGCTACGCGAAACCGTCTTCTCCTTCTGTCGTCACGGTCCTTCAATCGGAAACGATCACGTTTCCGTCGCGACTTCGAGCGCGGACAGTTACGGCGCGAGACATAATAATTGCGGGATTCTTTCGTCTGTTGGGCGAGAAAAAATCAATTTTTCAATATTTCGGGCTCCAAAAATATACCTTTTGAAATTTAAAGAATCGACAGAGACGTGGACGTTCGAATTTAAAAAACTAATCAACCCGAATCGAAACTTGTTTGTACAATTTTTCCTTTGAACTGGGATTTTCGAAAATGTAAAAATGTTTTAAAATAGAGGACGAAAATAGATGGAAATTGTATAAATATTAATACAGATATAATTGGACAGTCCTTAAGAGGTCTAAAACTAACCTTGTAGCATATTGTACATGAATCATTTCACTAAATTTTAGTAAGCAACAACATTTTCTCTTCTATAATTTTTATTTTGTTTTCCCCCGCGAATAAACGAATAATAACTTGCGTATGTCGCGTGGTTCTTCAAAAAAAAAAATTCTAGCCAATGTTTTTTGGACGAAGGACCCAGGAAGGGCCCTTAATTGAAGAGGAACGTCGATGGTTGAAAGACGTCGAAACGCCGGCAATAAATCAAACGTCGAATTACGCCATGCTATCGGAGTCTCTTGTCTTTAAAGTTTCAACTAAAGTAGACGATAGGGATTCAGTCGGATCCGTTGAACCTATAATCCCAGGCCCTCTCTGTCCTTAAGACGATAGCAATTCAGGATCCCTTGACCCGGAAATTTGCCAGCTCCCGCGGGACCTCCAGATCCTTCTCCACCAACGTCGACGACGACGGCGCACCACCCTTTCGGGTGATCCGGGGAACGGAGAGGCAGAAGGAACTCGCGTGGCACCGAGTACTTCGTCTTCAGAGCCGCCCCGGTTCGAGAAAAAGCGGAATCGGCCGGGAACAAAAGCGCAGGAACGGGATCGAAGGAGGTACTCTCGGCCATTTTCACGCGTGAATCGTTCTTTCTGTATGTATGGCCAGAAACACTTACATTTCGCCAGGAAATCGCAGGAATGGTGCTTTCCCGAGAATATCCCTTGGATATCCGCCCCCGTGCGGCCAACGCAGCGAGCGGAGAGGAACGTTTTTGAAAAATGAACACGGACACGGGTATCCTTTCTTCCTTCACACGTACCCGTCTCGTCCTTCTTTCAGCGATTCGCGGATTCGACGTTGAAAATTATCTCCGGAGCGAAATTGTAATTTAAGAGAACCGGAAACACACGGGGACCGTGTATGTTCTTCGAGTTGGTAGAAAACTTGTCCCTCGAGTCGCTACTAAATTATTCTCGTCGCTTTCTGGAACTTCTGACTGGCGGGAAACCGTGATCGACGATAAATAGACGAATTATTCGTCGTCTGACCGCAAAAGTTTTATATTTTATACTTTTTTTAAATAGTTTCACTGATTTTTGGATGCTTTTGTCGGGAGTATTTAATACAGAAGTTTCGTAATAATATTTCTTTTGAATGTAATTACAAAAATTCATCTTTTTGTACGGGCTACTCCAATTACTAAATTCTTCAAACGCTGTGTCTTTCAACGAGGCTAAGTCATTCCTATTTTTGTTACTGAAACAGTTGTGACAGTATCAAAATAAACACTGTTACATATACGGAGTACCACTCTAAATAATGGCAATTCTCGGCGAAACAATAAATCGAAAACGAAGAATAAATTCTTCTCCGTATCCTGCATACGGAACAAAGGAATTTCGAAACCTGCACGGATAAATACAAATGAACGTTCGTTCCCCTTCATCGAATAAAATACCAATAAATAAACATGCACATAATACCAATAAATAAATATGCACATAATACCGATAAATAAATATGCACATACGGAACAACCGAAGGTATCTCCAACAATATCGTGGCAAAGAAACTTCGATCGATGCTTTCGTCTCTCAGATCATCTCCCAGCGAAGAAGCTGCACAACATTGTCGCTAAACTCTCTATTTAATTTTATTATTGGCACAATTAAGAATGCTTGTATCTTGATATTAAATGATTTCGATTTCCGATCAAGTCCAATTAACTTTGATCCTATTTTCACAATTTATGAGTAAGAAAACTCCATGTTTCTATCCTTGTTTTTAAGATTTCTGTTGACTCTGCACTGAACCTAATAGTTACACCTGAACGATATTTCATATTTGCTTATTCTATTTTACGAGCAATTTCAAGTAAATTAGAAAGCGTATCAATATTATTTATACCTATTTTAATTTCCTCTGTTTACTTTCCTGTTTTCATCGGGTGCATGTTGTACGTTTCTATCGATCCATCATACTATTAACACGTAGACTACCAGTCTAAAATCCTAAAATTGTTTACGAAATCAAAACATTCATTTTAGGCAATTGTAAACTACACAACTTTAAAGTTGTAATAGTTACTTTTGAAACCCCATTAAAATTTATTTTCTTTAACATTTCAACTTGAGAATTCATTGTTATAGTTCTACTGTTAAAAGTTCTGTCACCCATACATGGGTAATGTGGCAGTCAAAGTGTTACTTTACGACCCATCATCGTTTTTCTACATTGAACTGCTGTTCTCATAATATAGAAAATTGTCTCGTTTATAAATGAATAAATGAAAAAGCTTTATCGTGAGAAAGGAGTCTCGGTTGGACGGTTCCACGTGGCTGGGCCGCATTTCCGCGCAAAATTCCGCGAATCGAGGGAATCCCGCCCTCGACGATGACCGAGGAGGCCCCGAACGGAAGTAGGCAGTCGGCTCGCGTGCAGTTTCAATCAGCTGTTCCCATACACGCGAGACTCAGAGCGTTCCTGCAACCCCCCCCCCCCCCCCCCCAATACATTTTTCATGACAACGAAAGCCTGTTAGCGGGAGTTTGGGTTGGGGTCGGAGGGTTTCGAGAGCGTTCCGAGCCCCGCGGAACTCTGTGGTCTCTGGATTATCCGCCACTGACAGATGAATGCCAGCGTCCGGTCGGCTTGATTGGCGTCGTCCGTGTTCCAGGCACGGGTTTTCGAAAAATATTTTATAAACGCACGGGTAATTGACGCGAGGCCAGCGATTCCGCGGATTTGCCCGGGATTCCAGTACCGGCTTATCGTCGCTTTCGCCACCTTTCGCGTTGAATTTTCACGCCCGTCGTGCCCGCCCCTCGACTACAACCCCCCATTCCGCGGGCACACGGATTCGCTAAACCGTTTCACTAATAACAGCTGCTGTTTGGACATTATTCGATAATATCTATATTATAAAGTTCGTGGTTGTGTTATTATTAACCCTTTGATTGGTCAAAGTACTCGTTGGAGATGGAATACTGTACGCTATTATTATTTAGAATTATTTTACCTTAACTTATATAGTAAAATTTATTTTTAAAATGCTGATAATTGTATTGTAGTTAGTAAGAAATCGAAAAAATTGACAAACGCATAGTCCATAGTCCACATAGTCTTACGAAAGGTGGCGAATCTTGGTTGAAACATCTAAAAATTCGATGCAATGTGATAATAACGCGATTTACTAAAATTAATATACAAGTAGAACGCGATTTAAACAAGAAAAATAATTCCAGCCAAGTTTTAGATGCAAACACCGAACCGTGCAAGGGGTTTCTCGTAGCTAAAGAAATATCAACAACGGTATAGCTGATTTCGTTGCGAGCGTATTTCCTAACGCAGATTGGTACAAAAATCGGGACGATAGCTTGGAGAGATTTCCGCCAGCTTTTCGGGATTTCCAACCATTATGCATCGACCGATCGCAGTCCACCCCTTCGACGCGTTTCGCGAAACGCGCTCCTGAAAACGATTCCATCGGATTATTATTAAATAGCCGATCCGTTCCCTCGACGATCGTTTCGGTTCCCGCGGAACGAACAGATCCCAGCGAGAAACGTTGTCCTTTTTTAAACACCGCCGTGTATTTGCCGCGGTTACGGTTTGTTTAGTTTGCAGACGCGAAAACAGTGGACCTCGCTGGATAATTTAACGACCACGGTTATCAGCAGAGTCCCACGACCTTTTAACAGAATTGTAAACCCTTCGAACGAATTATCGTGCTCGCGAACGCTGTCGCGGAATAGAACGCGCAATAAGGGTAGTTTCGCGTCGTTTGTTTCGCGCGTCAGCTTCGAGCAGTTTCGCCGCCCCTCAAACAGGGAAAAAAGCTATACGACATCGCGTTACCGAAAACGTTATAACGCGAGCTTATTGCTTCTTCGATCTACGGATTTGTCTTTCGCGGAGACCATCTTCGACCGCCGACACGAGCCTTAATGGTTGCCTACATCCGCGCTGCAGAGGCTATATGCCGTTTCTGCAGAAATGCCGCCATTACGAGCATCTGGCCACGTTCTAGCACGGCTACATCCAGCGTTGTGTCTGAGAATTGACATACGGTTAAACACAACCGTGACGTCGCCTACGAGCAGGGTGCACGATGCTACTCTGCATTATGGATCATCGAACGCACTGTTGTGTAAGGCGACGCGCCACCCGCTACCCTACATTTAAATAATTTTCCTTTCAAGCCGTCCCTTTGGCGAACTTTCTTTCACGATCTCGCGTCATTCGAGTATCCAACTTACGGTTAACTTTATGCACGAAGTTTATAAATCATGAGTAACGACGATCTTGCAACTGTCCGTGGAACTATAGATGGAACGAAACAAAGTGGTTATATAGAGGTCAGAGGACTCTTTCTACATTCTTTGTTCGAAAGACATATGCACATGTTTTAATGTAGTTTGGTTCAAATTATACAACACGAACAACTTGATCGATAATGATTCTTAAAATGAAATGTTCACTTTACGAATCACCTATGGGGACTATTTTAAGAATCGTTAATGTAATTTAGTTCCTATGGAAGAGGAAAGAATTTTGGATTCTTTAACATATGCACTTACAATATTTCAATGTCGTATGGTACGAATTACACAAGACAAATAACTCGATTGATACAGTAACGATTCTTAAATTGAAATGTTCATTTTACGAATCATTACTGTAACTCCGCTCCTATGGAAGAGAAAACAATTTTGGAGAATTATTTGGGATTCTTTAACACAGTCTATTATCCTGCAATGTAATTTTCGTCAAATTATATAATACGTTAAGTAGACTTTATCTAACAATCAACTTGTTTGACTTTTCCTTTCGTCGTATGATAAATCGAAGCGAGTACATTTTTATTTCATTTTATGCTTAAGGGTTAAATCAGTACAGATAATAATGTATCCGAAAGGGATATTCGCGAGAGAAAATCAACAATTAAACGCGTTGTCAACGAGAGTGACACGACGGACCGTGCAAGTTACACGTCCGTTCCAATCATTTTCCGAACCGTCTACCCGCGACGTCGTTGGCTCCCCCTCGTATGCAAATCCCCGTTTCCACCCTCGCAGACGATGATATCAAAACCTACCGACAGAGGACAAAAAGAAAGGTAAGAACCCGGGCGCGAGAGCTGATAGGGGGGTAGGGGCAGCGGACTCGAAACTCGTCGGCTCGCATTTCATTTCGCTCGATAACCGAAGTTATCTCTTTTCAGAATCGGGAGTGCACCCCGGGCCATCGCGGTCACCCGATCTCCCCGGAATATCGCGACTGATAGACCCCGGTGTCGTATTACCATAAATATGAAAACCCCCGGGTTGGCTCTCGCGTACGCCGCGCGTCCGGGCTCAAAACGTGGCCCGGGGCAAATTGTAACGTAGGACAGGAGTTCTCTCGCCCCGGCTTACGAGCACGTCGGGATTACGATGCAGTTTCTGCGAGTGCACGACGAGCCAGAGGGGTTGGCGACGGCCCCGAGACTCCCGGCGAACACTCGCGGCCCCAGAAAGCGGGAAAGAGAAACCGTAGCCCGGCCGCGGCGCGATTATTTACGGGCCAACTTGCAAAGTGAGAAAAATTACGTTGGCTCCGGTAGCCTCGCCGAGACAACGGTGCTTTATGCCGCGTGCCTCTCGCTGCGTATATCGCGACCGGGTACCCGATGTCGAGGATGTTTACGAGTTTTCAGCGCGTCGCGACGAGCGGAACGCGCCCTGAGATTACGCCTGGCTGCGATCAACGTCCGCAGAGGCGGACGCCGTACAGCCTCTGGGCCATCCAGTTAGCTTCCATTATAAACTTTCGACGTTCTTCGGTCCTTTGGTAACATTCAAAGGCGCGAACGAACCCCGATTTATTAACCGAGAGACCAAATTATTGGGTTGATGAAAAATTAACGAGGATTTTTTTTTGAGTTTTTGTTTATTGTTGAAAATTTTGCTTTATTTATTTTTGCTGGTTACAATTTTTATGAAAATATACGTCTGTGTTTAGGTGATAAAGATGCGTGTCGAAAATCGTACAAAAATGACTATAATAATTAAATATAATAAATGAATATAATGATTCGTAACACGAGCATCTTGGATTCAGAATTAAAATATTCAATGTTAACGCAATGTTTAATGATTTCTTGGTAAACAATGTTACTCTTTTCCAATTTTTGTCTACAAACCTGGTGGACTAAAATGAGTATAAAAGCAATTTAAACAGGATTTTCAACGACATTCTATTCGAATAAATTGCCTGGGCACGAGAGTATATATTCTTCGATGAAGGAAACTCTGTGACAGATTGGTCCTCTGTCTGTTGGGATCTTCGTGTTCCTAGGGATGCGTAGTAAGGGGGAAAACAGTTTTTATGACTTCCTGGGGTTGTTTGGCATCCTCTATTTATAATACAGGACCATAGCATTACCAGGATATTTTACAGATTGCATAATTCTTCTACCAGAAGAAATTCGTGTTTTGAAAACGTGACGAAGAGATTCTTGGCGAAAACATGCTCGAAATGTTAATTTGATTTGCGAAAGCGGTATCCCTAATGGAGTTCTCGCGTACGCAAAAACACGACCGCAACGTCGCGTCGTCATGCAATTATGCGTGCCTAATGAGAGGTAAATGAAAAGCCGTACAGCGAGGGAACGCTAATTTTCTAATATGTTAGAGCATCTCGTCCTGGCGTCACGTCGACTAAGAAGGATGCTGGAATGTGTGCATAGTAATTATTACCGCCGCGTTGCAATATTCGCGAAACGAACAAGACGCTGAAAGATTAAAAAATTTGCTCGAAGACCTATCATCATAAAATAGAAATTCTAAAATATTCAAACGGACAGATTGAAAACAGAATTGTGCTCGTTAAATCTTACAGAGAAGTTTAAGTATTTACAGGATCGCGAGTGCAGAACGTTCGGAGCGTTGAACCTTTCCGTCACGATGGAATTAGATTTTGACACGGTGTAAAATTACCCATATTTTTCGCAGCTTCCCGTTCCAAACATAGACGTTCCGGCGTCGATAATTTAATTAAACACGTGTTTCTCTCGCGATGGCTGCCTCGCCGTCGATTAAATTAAATCGATCGATAAACGCTGATTGACTCTCACGAAAAAAGAACCGAAACGATGGAGTGCGCCGTCCAAACATAAATAACACCGTTCCGGTCCGACCTTCCTTTTTACCGTATTCAGTTTTGGCCTCCGGAACGATCTCGCGCGCTAATTTTAATTTATCGTTCCCGGGAGAAAAATAGTGAAAGACCGGGGCGAGCTTCCGACCGGTTATTCGGAACATCGCTGGATCGATGTATCCGACAAATCGAAACGGTAATTCTCGTTGACCGTGCCAGGACTCTCCGTTGACAAGAAAAAGGCGAAACGCGCGTCGCTGCCGGTGCGATTAAAGCGTCGTTAGCATCGATTAGGTCCCGTAAAATTCTCCCCGTTGGCCAAAACTCGTTGCAAAAACTGTTTAGCTTCGCGATTCCGGCTTCTTTTTTATGAAAATAGTGGAAAAACCAGTGTCTCGACTCTAATTTGGTACGTACAGTACATTTCCTCGTTAAAGCGTCACGTGGCTCCCTCGATAAAGCGACGGGCAAGCTGTAGCTTTCTCCTAAGCGATTTTGCGATAAATTGTAAAGGGAAAAGTTGAATCCTCAACTCCCAATTTATAAAAAGGTGCTTTTGAAATAATAATGAAATATTATTATTTGTATTTTGAGAGTAAACTGAACAATCGTCCCATCAATATTGTTAAGAAAAACTAAATAACGACAACGTGTAATGAAATAAGAAAAGGAATGTCAATCTATTGCATCGGAAATAGGAAATCAATCCTAATTAAAATGGAATTAAACATACTCCAGTCCCGCTCTATAATTTATAAATTACGTCATTCTATTTTTGTATATCGAATTTGCTTTCAACTTCACTACACTGGCGATTCGAACTCGATAAATAGGAGGAACTTTGCGCGCCACGAGATTAATGCAAAAAGCTCTCGGGAAATTGAAATTTCTTTTTTGGTTTTTTAAATTCGAAAGCGAATATATTGCTACGAGTAAGTTTCTCCAAAAAATGTTGAACTTATGGAGCCCGAGCATTACTAACCACGGCACGAAAGCACCGTTCTCCAGGTGCACTTTTTCTGGCCCATTTCGTTTCCCCATTTCCTCCCTTCGCCCTTCATTACGCGTTCGCCGAAAACCCTCGAAAGAATTCCTCGCGGAGGTCTTTCGAGTCGGGCGAAACAATTTCCTGGGGCCGGGACAGAACGAAAATGGCTCCGCTTCCCTTTCGTACGTACACGCGAATATTAGCTTTCTAATTTCACGAAGTGAATCTTGAATAAGTTTCACGGCGGATTACGACGTTCTCGGGGACCTTCTGTCGCCAGCTGCTATTTGAATATTAGGCTCGTTATAAGAATCGTTAAATATATACCGAAAAGTAGCCAGTAAACGCTGCATTTTTTTAATCAAGCCTTAACCATTAATGAAGTAAAAATAGCAACCTATGCTGATGTGTAAAGTATGTGGCAAATGTGTAACTTCTATAACAAAATACTATTTTTATTATTATAGGTCTTTTTATCGTGTATGTGAATATGGTATACATATATAATATTTTGACATTAAAATTATTAAAATTTCTTCATTTAGAAATCAGGTTTACAATTTATAAGTCTTAATATCAATTCTACTTTGTGCTATGCGTATCTCTATATTATACAAGCTTTCGAACCTAATCTCGAAGATGTTGCACAAACACAAACAATTCCCGTGTACATTTAAGACAACTCAAATATGAAACAGATTAAATAAGTTGGAAACCTAGAAAGGGAAAACATAAGTACAGTGTCGAGTTTATAACGAGTAAAAATAGATAATAGCGAACAATTAGGATGAAAATGAACAAAATGGTACGAGAGATTGAATCTGGTAAGGTAAGAGAGACGAACGGGTGTTAAGGATCTCGCGGTTGAAGGCAACAAAGGTGGAAGATTCGTCTGTGTCTCGCGTCGAGCCAGCCAAATATTAACTATAGCATTCAAATAATTGCCCGTGATATTCCGTCCGGAGTTTCCTATATTCTACGATTATTTAAACAGGAATCCCCCCGTCTATCCGCCGACCAAACAGCAAGTAACAATCCCGTTCAACTCGTTCGAACGCAGCGCACTACAAAGTTCCAGCAACCTGCCCGCGGGTGGATTTACAGTCGCAAACAAGGAAAAAGTATACTCTTGCGTTGTTGAATGCCCCCCGAACCCCCTTAAATCCTGCGGTACGGTGGCACAGTCCGGTACGGAGTAATCCCGGATCGGAGTCGGAGGATGCGTGCGACCGGAATATGGAAAACCACGGTAAATTCAAAGGCGGCCGCCGTATATCCTGCGACCTTTAACACAATTAAGTCCGAATCCGCGCGGGCGTCGTGCTTTTAACTAAATGGACCAACGAACGGGGCAAACAGACCGGCGAAATGTCTACGTTTATGCAAAAGTAGAGAGTAATCTGCGCTCGTTTTTTCTGCGAGCCAGCGACCCCTCTGTTTGCCTAGGTACGCGCCAGCCTGCAAATGGTCACCAATCTGTTAGCGGTATCGTTGCGTAACGTTGTTGCTAAAAAAAAAACGACGACATAACGAACGCTAGTCCAGCGATTCTTATTTTCCTAGAACGCTTCTCTGCAGCGAGGCTGGCGCATTATTATGAAAGGACACTGACTAACACGGGCATTTGGCAACGTCAGTCCGCGCGAAAAAGAATCGCGAACCAAGAAGAGTCCTTGGAAGAACGTTTGGACAGAAAATTGCAACATTGTTAAAAATTTTTAACGCTCGGTGTTGCTTTGCATTGGATACGTCCAGAAAGGTAAATTTCATAAAAACCCCTGGGTGACTCTAGCGACCCTACTTTGGTCTTTATGTAAATTTGCAAAGCTCCAGTGTTCTGTTTCGTTCGGAGCAAACCTTAGTTACCCTTGGGAAACGTTTCTTTGAAATTTTTGTCGTGCGTTCCGTTTGGCGAAAAAATAATTTCAGCGGAAACAAAAATTAATGGGAAACTGGAAGTTTCTGAATTATTAAACAATCACTGAATATAACTTTCTCGAAAATATTAATGTTGCGGAAATTCTCTTCAAATGGGAGAAGTCTAGGAGATCGTACGATAAAAATTATTACTCTGTCCGTCGCGTTCCAACCGCGAATAAATCTCGTTATTCTTTCCTGTCGTCTTTATAATACACGTTCGTTAAAAATGTTCGCGTTGATATTTAGGAACTCTAAAAAAAGACAACTCGCTGGTAACCTCGTGCATCCGTCGACGTGAGCCAAAGTCAGTTTGCGTATCTTCCGCGACGTAAATGTTTAACTTCGAAGGAAAGAGGGCAAGAGATAGCTCGTGGATTCATCGTTCGCGGCTTAAATATATCCACCGAAACGGAAGGTGCTCTTAGAAATACTGTTCAACGGGTTTATCTCGTCTGCATCTCGGAATCGTTTGATATCATCGAGCGTTCGACGCGCGTCGTCGCGCGATACACGCTTATAAAACGTTCCGGCCTCCCAAACTTTGAAATACGCGATGGAGTTCCTCCGACAAGATTAACGCCCAGGAAAAGAATTACAGGCTTTGAAAAAAAGTTTTGCTCGCGGTGACTCGAGAATTTATGCGGTTTTCTAATGGGGTTCGCGAACGACGCGCAGGAAACGCCGCCATGTTTCTTCGTGGCTCCTCGAGGGACTGTGTATTTATAGCGCGGCTCAAAGGGAACATCGAAATTCAGCGCGCACGAGTGAAATACGAATCCTCCGGAAAATAGCAGAAGTCATCGTTACAGACCGGAAAAAGGATGCCTACGTGTTTTGGATGTGCACGGTCATGCGATACCTTCCATATACTTGTTTCGAAACAATGGATCCGTGCATCCGGAATATGCGAGTTGCGTTCGTAGGTCCCCTTCGTTATGGCTTTGACGAACATCAACCTACGTTCGTGGGCTATGCTGCAAAATATTTCCCCTCGATCCCGATAAATCGAAATTATACTAATTTACAATAGTAGGTAATTGTTTCGTTCAACAGCGTCGAAATGGGGCGAATATGATAAACAGAATCGTCGTTAAAAAAAGATTAAATTCGACACGAGGTCACATAAATAAATATAGAAAATTGAGAGCATATGAGTAGTGCGTAATAATTCTTAGAATCGTAAAATTAATTGGATATCTATGAGCCTCGAACGCCGTCCGCGGACGCAGGCACGAGATAATGGAGAAATGTAAATTTCGCGGTAGACGTACAAGAGAACAAGGATTAATTTCACACTTCGCAGATCGAATTCGAGTGTCACATTTTATCCGTGTCATAAGCCCCGTCGGAACTGTCTTCTTAAAATCGTAATTCTCTATATATTTTAAAAAATATCCGCCTCGAGTAACTCGGGGAATTGCAATGATCTAATTAACTCTGATTACGGTGCCAGAAATTCCTCCTATATTTCATAGAGAGGAACGGCGCCTGGAAATCTCCGTGAAACTCAAAATTACGAAGTTTGATGTCTACGATTATTACAGATTAACAAGAAACTCTTGGAGCAATTTTGAATTTTACGAAAGCAACAGTTTCGACGTTCTTCGAAGGGTATCTTAGGTTGGAACGGGGCGAGCCTTAACGGGACCCATTGTGCGAGAACGCGAGATGAATAATCGTTTTCAAACTATAAGCAAAACACTGGAGAACGCGTGCACCTCGAGGAATGCGTCGCATGTATGCGTGGCGCATGCACAGACGGAAGATAACGTTCGAATATTACGCAAGGGTTGCGACTCGCAAGGGCACAGGGTCGTGGAAAAGGCCGTTGGAGAGTTTGCGCGCTTAATTTCGGCAAATCGCACTCGAATTCCGCGGACCCGGTGGACGATTAAGCGTATTCCATTAACTCGAAACGCAATTAGAAATAAAGGAGCTCGCTAGAATACCTGTGATTCTCGTCGTCCCCTTATCCGCCGTCTTGCGTCGCCCCTCGTTGCCTACCCCGTCAGCCCTCGGGCCGGCCATTGCGGAAAATAGTGGAGGAAAATGCTCGGACCGGTGAAAATTAGCGCTTACCTGGAAAAAAACAGAGAAAAAATGGCATCGTTAAATTCTGCTTCACGCTCGTTTACACGTTGCAAGTTACGTCCATTAAAGTGAAAATAAAACATTAAAATTTAGCTTACGTGCATCCTGAAATTCCTTGAGAGACAAATGTGGCAGATTCAGAGAAAACAACGGTGGGTGTCGTTTCACCGTAACTGGATATAAATTGGTCTGACGCTACCGTTAATTGATATTGTTTACACTTCTATTTTCTTATTTGAAATGCGAGATTATCGAATTATAATTAAGAAAAATTGGAAACAATTTCTATTGTAACTAAAGGAACTCGTGATATTGAGAACTGAGAATCGTGGAATGTTTTGTAGAACGAAAAATTTCTACAAAAAGAGTATCAAATTATTTAAATCAGATATTATGTTTCAAGTGAATATAAATATTTTTCGGTGAATGGTAGGACACTTGGAACGACAATCGAATGTGAAACGACAATCTACCCTGTGAAGCCCAGGTTGTAGCTAAATTATTCGGTATTTTTTAGAATTTGTCTGTACTTTCCACTATTATAAAAGAATTCTTTGCAAATTAATAGCTCGACCAAAAGGCTTCATATTCGAATATCCAATCGTATGTGACATCTTAACCCTTAAGTGGATTATTGGGGCCACTTTGAACGCAAATTTAAACTAATAATTGTTTAATATATGTCAAAGTAATTAAAAATTTATGTTATCCTCTGTCAGTTCATTATTTGTTAAATGTTTTAAAGAAAAGTTGATTTCCATTTACGAATTTGGTAAAAATCAACATTGAATAAAATAATTCAGTTGAGACTGAGAGTCCACATAAGGGTTAAAAGCTGAAAATTAGAGTATAAAATAATAAACTTATGATACGAGACTTATCAAACTTTTTTGTCGCCCAGACATAGTAAAATTGCATAGAAATCCCCCCGAAACTGGCCAGTAAATCAGTTTCGCGTGCGAACGATAAAGACGCGAGTATTTTACGACCCTGCGACGGTGTTACGCGTTCCACGTTTAATTCGCGGCGATACATAAGTCGGGGTTTATTAGGTTCGCGCATCGAACGATTACCATCGATCGATCCCATGGTAATTATCGCACGTCGGTTCGTAAACCGGTATACGATCGACGCGAGAAAATGAACAGCTACTCGCAGCGGAACGTTCTAATTAATATCGACTGCCTAAAAAGAGGCGCACGCTCGGTCAGGCCCGGCGCAAAGGTGTTCTTTCGTGCGTCGAATAATCAACGCCGAACGAGCCGGCAGAGCCTGTCCAGTCGGGCGACTAAATCGAAAGTAACGACACGCCGAGTAATTATTATTTTGATCGTCGAGCCGTGAGCTGACGAGCCTGCCGCGCCACGCAGGAGGGGAGAAGAATAGGGGGATCGAATCTCATATCCGACAGAGTGCTTCACGGCTTTTGATCGGGCTGACTCGACGACCCGTCTTCCGGATTCTCGAACACCGTTTGTCAGTGGCTAATGATAATGGGCCTCGCGTTAAAGCGACAGGACGCTGCTTTAAACATGTTTGCCGCCGGCAATCACAATACCCGCTTAACTACTATTTCCAACAGGCTCTGCCAACGCTAATGAGACATTACCAGTGCGAAATTCAACATTTCTATTTGTTTCGTGTCCAAATCCTAATCCTTGTCATAGAATACTGGCCAGAACCACGATATGCAGATTTGTCTTATTATTTATTATTTATAGTAATAGCCAGGTTAGCGAGTATATCGTGGCGACGCTTTCCGCGCTTGCCAGCAGATGGCTACGCTCAACTCAACTCTCTCACAAGTACCCAACCTATTCCAATATATACACTCCTCGACTCTCATTGAATGTCGTGGCGTCTAATGAGTCCACTAGTTCCTACAAAAAATTCATTTCCATTTCTAACGTCTGCGAACAATTTTTGAGGGATGTTGTTGAGGGACAAGATCAGAATTCTCTGGGATTTCCCAGAGTCCATCCAGAATTCGAATCGTGGACCAAAGCGACTAAAATTACGAAGTGGAGTCTACGATTCGAGGGGGTTGATTCCCCCGTTCAACCCTTCCGCCCTCGTCCCATCGGACGGACGTTCGTCGAAGAACTCTTCGCGGCGATTTCCATGGGAATTTATTCGGGACATAGTTAAACGGAGCGGTTAACGAGAATTGAGATATTATGCGAGCGGACGGAGGATCATTAAAGGAAGGTTCGCGCGCCCTACCGTGAATTAACGCGATACACACACGCCTCCGGGAGGGGTACGCGTGTAGACAAAACAGACGGGCACAGCCTCGTCCGAGTGTCTCCGCAACCGCGCGGAATATGTGTTCGCCCGAGAGTCGACCACGGGTTGGGAGAGATAAACCTTCCCTCGGCGAACAAATGGCCGTCGCCGATGGTTAAGTCTGGCCTGAAATGCATTTTCGCCGTCCTTCTGGGCAACGGCGCGAGGATATATTGTACACGGCACGGTCCACTAAATTCAGAACAATTGGAAATAATTATAGGTCGTTACGTCGAGAGAATAATAGCGACTGTATTACGGAATTACGCGAGAAAGAGACAGATAGGGAGGTTATAGAGGGCCCCGCGCCGTTGGAAAAAAAAGAGGAGGTAGGAAGGAAGAGCCACGAATTACGTGGTCGACGGGCTTCTGGTATTCCATCTGGCAACCGTAGTCGTGTTGCGTTTAACAAGGTTGTAGCGTAGTTTCGCCGCTGATCGCCCCCGCATTATGTTCCCGCTCTACAGAATCCTACGCAGAGAAATAAGTCGTAAGCTCGCGATAGCGCCATCGACAAGAGGGAAAGAAAAGAAGCGACGTTATTGAAAATATAAAGGGTGTTCGACCAACCCAGGGAAAAATTTTAATGGGAGATTCTAGAGGCCAAAATAAAACGAAAATCAAGAATACCAATTTGTCAATGGAGGCGTCGTTAAGAAGTTATTAACGGTCCCGTTCGTACTGAATTTTTTTCATGAAAATACGTAGGATTTCGAGGGTATGTCTATTCACCAAAAATGATTGTAATTGACCCCTGTAACTAAAAATAATTTTTTCAGAACGATTTGAAATTTTTTAGTAACTTTTTAACGAAGCCTTAATCAAGAAATTGATATTCTTGATTTTCGTCTTATTTTGGCCTCTAGAATCTCCCGTTAAAGATTTTCCCAGGGGTGGCCGAACACCCTGTATCTAGTCGACTCGCAGAATTTGGCAGGAGTCCTATCTGCTCATGGCCACTTATTCGTTGGACTCATACTTGATGAAAAAAGGTGCATAAGTATGGTAGTCAGTTATGTAAGACCGAATAGTTTCGAAATCGAAACAGAGAGATGCGACAATCTTCGATAGAATTAAATTTTGTACGGAGATGTGTACATTCAGAATGGTGGGTAAGTATTGAATGCACGCTTTCTTTTTAAAAACAATAAGACGTTTGGATCCAGATTTTCGGATCGTCTTGATGCGTACGAAATCTGTAGAAATCTAATTTTAAAGTCACTGACTTCACTTTCAATCTCCCACTTATTTATCAACGCGTTTTCGCGCGCGTCGAAGGTCCACTATAATCGTATAAAAATCGTCGCAGCGACGTTCCGTCAGAGATCGAACGCGGAATTTCAGCCGCGGCGGGGCAATCGCAATTTCGTTTCTCCCAGGGCAAAAAAAAAAACGAGAAAAGAAGGGGGAACTAACCGGGTAAACTGTGCACTCGCGACAGAAACTTGTTAAAAATCTCTCGATTTCCATATTCCTTTCGGCTCGATGCTCACTGATTGCGAAGCAATTTCTACGAACGGCCGTTCTCTCCATTGGAACCCGTTCGTTCCTTCGCGGGTGCGCGACCGTCGGAACCGATCGATTCTGGAAAGGGGTTGCGATGGCGAGGGTAGGGGGGGGAGGGTATGGGCCGACATTATGCGTTTTGCATACATTAACGGGGCTTTTATTCGTCTCTCTCGTTACGCGAGACAATTCGTTGGGCGGCGGCGCGCTGAAAGCCGGGCGCTACGAATTCGGAATCGTCGATGGGAAATACGTTCACCGAATTCGTTACTGAGATTAGGTTACATCGGCCCTCCCCCGCCTCTGGTAATGCGAGCTCGGCACGGTCGCGCGCTACAGCGGCTCGCGAGAGCGCGGATAACGCGAGTTCGGTCCTAAATTAAGGCTGGACGAAATATGGTGTTGCCATACGCCGCGTGCTACACGCGTACCCGGCTCCGAGATAGTAGAATTGGCAGGAAATTGCAAATTGCCGGCTAGCTGGCCCGGCCGCGCGTCCGCCATTTAGGAAGGCACGAAATAACCTGACCTGCAAATTGAAACCGGTCGTCGCGAGTCGAAGCGGCCGACCGCCTATAACACTGCCTGTTTGAGTGCAGTTTGATTGCAAAACGCCAGTCGACCAACGAAAGGTTCGTACATGCCGGCCACCGTTGTCGGTGCACTTTAACCCTCGAGGTCGCGTGCCAAAAGATTTGCGTACTTTTAATTACGCGGATAATAGCGATACGGTTTTTTTTTACCTAGTGGATTGGTACGAGTTACTAAAGTACATCTTGGCAATTGTTTTCAAACATATTATATAAAGAATACCAACTGAGATGTTAGTGTGAAAATCAGATAAATAGAAAGGTAGGGATTATGGCAGCCATGAAGCTACAGTTTTTTGGAGGACGGTATATGAGGATAGGTAGTTCTTGTAATAATCGTTACTTTTATATGAAAAAATTACCTTTTACTTATGTGACATTGCCGAATATATGTGTAAAATTTAGAACCTGTACGATCTACTGCTTTAGAGAAAAAAATTCCCAAAAGCGAAGAAAATGACCCTCTAGACCAGAATATCTTCCTAATTTGTGTAATTAATTCGTATTATATAGGGCCACATAGCTCCCATAATAATCGTTACTTTTCCATGAAAAAATTACCCTGTACTCTTGGAACATTGCCAAATATATGTGTAAAAATTTAGAACCTGTATGATCTACTCATTTAGAGACAAAAATTCCCAAAGGCGTAGAAAATGACCCTCTAAACCAGAAATCCCACTTAATTTGTGTAATTAAGTCGTATTATATGGGGCCACATAGCTCCTATAATAATCGTTACTTTTCCATGAAAAAATTACCCTGTACTCTTGGAACATTGCCAAATATATGTGTAAAAATTTAGAACCTGTATGATCTACTCATTTAGAGACAAAAATTCCCAAAGGCGAAGAGAATGACCCTCCAGACCAGAAGACTTAATTCCTGTATCGAGTATATCGTCGAGTTTATGAGTAGTAGAGTCTCTAAGATTTCTCGTAATTCGCCTAAAAATTGTAATAGACCAGAGAAGAATGTTTGTTTATAGAAAATAATTAAATTGGCATGCTCTGCCACTCCTGTCGATGTTGATTAATTCAATTTTCAGATTGCAAGGGTTAGGGGGAATTTATTCTAAAAGGCCAAGGCAATATCTGTTAGGAGAAAATGGCCGGGCCCCGCTGCTTTACAAGAATCGCCCGGTGGATATTGAAAAACAAAATTCGTGTCGGACGGTGTAACGGCTCGGGTCCCCCGGACAAATCGTCGCAATGATACCGAGTGTCCGCGAGACAAACAAGCACGGCATTTTCCCGCCTTCCCTCTCGCGATTGTCCGCGGGGAATCGCGTTTGCTCGTTTGTCGTTTCGACCGGGGTTCGTCGGGCTTTATTTTTAAATCTCGCGAGCATGACTGCTGCGGGGCGCAACGTTCCGTTTCCCGATCCGTAATTAAAAGTCGCGTTTACCGGATCAACGCGAAAATGAACAAAAAATTACGCAGATGAGAAATATTATTAGAATAAGGTTCCTTTATTTGGACAGCGGCGACGCATAGTTAAAATTGTTACTATATACTCAGAAGTCGAATACCTCATCAAAAAGATCGATTCTTCAAACTGCAACTTACGTCAATTAATCACACCATGTATGCAAAGAAACCGAAATTACAAAACACACAAGACACGATAGAAAAAAGCAAATACTGAATGAATACTGAAATATATTCTACATTTGCTCAGCTATCGAATACGAAATTCTATTCGTCATTCGCTGAACAAGCAATTATATTGTGTATACTCTCT
Organism: Colletes latitarsis; assembly: GCF_051014445.1. NCBI lineage: Eukaryota > Metazoa > Arthropoda > Insecta > Hymenoptera > Colletidae > Colletes > Colletes latitarsis. Next base: position 16,504,100 of record NC_135139.1, on the reverse strand, counting down.
ATTCGAAGATGAAACAATAAGCAAATGCAAATTAGTAGGACGTTCGTATCTCGAATACTTTTTGAAATACATTTAACTGATCCCTTACCACAACTAGACTGAAAAATTGAACGAAAATAGAGACCGCCGATGGATTCCTTTTCAAATTTACTCCCACGCGTGAAAATTAGCCGCGCAGACGCGCGCGTTCCATGATAACGAACGCGCTCGTCAATGCGACGCGTGGATCGCGTCTAACGAACCGACTGCTTCTCTGAATAAATATTTCAATACACGATCCCGGGATAACGTTTCCATTCGTCACGATAACATCGGACGTTTCGAAGTTTGGAAAAAATACCGTCTGTTTTCCCTTCGCTTTTTTAGCCCTGCGTATTGTCCGACGTCGAAGAACGATCGCCCTTTCGACCCGAAATAAAATTTCACCGAATACAAAAGGGAATCGTAAATCCATGGCGGATGTGTCGCAATTGTCTGCAATTTTAGTCCGAAGAAAGCATTATTTTTATCGGTGGGATCTGAATCCCATGCAAAATTAAAGTCTTTGTTCTAAAATCGCAACCGCGATCCGTTACAAGACAGGAGATAGACAACTCTGAAATATTGCCGATGAAATTAGCCCCAGTTATCGAAGAAGTACCGAGAATTCATACAGAAACTATCAGACGATTGAAACTCGGAAATAAGGTCAAATAAAGTACATCTGTACGAACTTTATCGTCGTTCTGTATTCTAAATTTACCTCGTATCTGTGTATCACGATATATTAGAAACTATTTAAGAACTACTTAAATAATTCCACGGCCCAGTAACGATATAGAATTAAATTAATTCCATTTTCATCGAAGTCGCTGGAATAATCTAAAAAGCGCCATCACATTCTGGCAATAAATTTATATCATATAAAACATGTAGAAACGAAGTTTGGAAAAGAAAATAAATTTAAAAATACTCCAACAATAATTTGACTACAATAAATAGATTCTGCGACCGAAACGTCCCCAGTGGCGCGTTGTTTGTATAACAATAAAAAAAAAAAAGAGAAACGATTAAATTTTGCCCCGAGGATTTTTTTATCGCGTTTTATGAGATCCGTATTAATATATCACGTCGTCGACGACACGCCGGCGTTCGCTCCACGGCTGGCGAGAGATCGAATATTTTTCCCCGAACATATTGCCCTGTAATTTGCTTTCCGCGGCGTAACAAAACGCTCGACGTTGACACGAACGTGAGAAGAGGCTCACAGGAGACGGGCGTGTTATGCGAGGGAATAGGAAATTTCCTGGTACAAGCGTTGCTCGCGCCACCGTCTCCACGAAATACAGTCGCCGTCGGTTGTGTGTTCGCCCTCGGGGCAGTGTCAAACCGGGGGACGTACCAGGGTGCAAACGAGCTCCCTACGGCCTCGTATCCATGCGCTGCCCGGGCGCGCGATTATTTACCTTTAATTAGAAGCTTCGACCTATTGCTTAGCACGTCGAGCCCAGGGGTATCGTGCTCCAGGTTTGAACAAGCTGCTGCCTCCGCGAACGTGCTCACGATATCCATAAATATGCAGATGTATTAATAAACATCGCCGTTCGGGATTTCAATATTCCCGTGGAACGACAGACGGTATTTCGGTGTTTAACGGTGACGATTAGACACGGCTACCGTCGTGGATCAATGCCTTCCGGAATTGCCCTGTGCCCCGACGAAGAGGCCCGCGAACTGGAGCAGCAATTTATTTGTACGCTCAATTTCACACGATGACAACAAATAACCTGGTAGTCCCTTATAAAAGTCTAAAGGGTTGAAGTTTCGAGTTATTAAAAATGTCAAACCAAGAGTAAACGATTGAAAGGCTAGGAAAAATATAATTGCTCGAATTAATGTATTGAATGATGTTAAGAATAACTAAAAATCACGACGTCAACCCCTTGTCGTACAATGACGAGTCTGACTCGTTATAAATTCTTGATGTCAAGTTTTACAATCATGAAAAGATTGGACGAATAGCAGGAAGCTGGCTACGCTAGAAAAGTCGGACAACTCGGCGTTTTCCAAGCTGGTTGCATCGAACCTTTCAAATCCAGACGCGTCGCTGGCGGTTTAAGGCGACGAGCGTCGCCCGAAAATGCGCCGATTTCCGCGCGGAGACCCGTTGCACGCTCCGCGGCGACACACAAGAACGGCTCTGCGGTTTTCCAACCGATCCCCCGCCCGCTTGTATATCTTTTGATGCTCGTTCAAGAGTAACCCGCGCCGAGCAAACCGCAAAAAGGCTCCGCGGCGACTTTTTCTGGTATCGACAACGCTAGAAATGGAGCCACCAGACCGGAGAAGTTTCCTTTAAGGTCGCCACTGACTGTTGCCCTTCCGGATGCCTTTTAGCATGACTGCTTAATATCTTCTCGACCGTGCTCGATAAGAAACTACACGTCTATTACATACAGACAAGAGTCATCTTTTTCAAAGAGATATATTTTATGTTTCTTTATTATACATATTCTATTTTTTCAGGCACCCTTGTCTGTGAACTTTGTATTTTGTTTCTAAATTTCTTCCTCTTAACGCGATGAACAGAAGGTGTATAAGATAATAAATGAAAATTAAAGAATTACGTTTTGTCCTCGTTTTTCGAGAAAATTGACTTTCACAGAGTACGCTCGCGATAGTATACGGCCTGGACGAAGAAGTAGAAACAGCGACTGATGGTCAGACGCGGCGCTAGGCATATTGTATTCTATTATACGCGAGCTCGTGAAATTTTCAAATTCTGTTATCTCGACAACGAAGTCTCGAATTAAAAAATTTTCTTCTTCATTTTCAATCTGTTTGTTTATATAGAACCACCCTCGTTCTTGTATCATTGATACTAAGATACACGTTGTAAATTAAATTATATTTTAATTCTTATTATATTGTATCTCAGATTAGATTAACAAGACCATGGTATCATCCGTAGTTTAGGAAGCCCAAAATTTTCTATTAACACCCATTTTGAAACACGTTCTCACCAGGAAGTGTTTAAAATTCGATGTTTCATTTTAATAAGATTATACTCGAGCGCTTCGGTGATTCGATTCTCACCAACAGCGTTAACATCCCCTAATGTGCTCAAACGCCCCCAGGAGGCAGTGCAGCGTTATGTAACGCTGCTCCAGTCGAAGAATACATTATCCCCGAAATTTTCTCGCAAATATTATCGCGTTAAATAATTATCCTTTGATAGGGTTTCTTCTAAATTTATCCGCAAGTTGATTTTCATAGTTCGATCGTGCAATAAAATTAGCACGACAGGCTCGAGCGTCCCTTGTGGTGGTCGTTTGATTCCCGATAAAAATGGCGGTTCTTTTCAATCGGGCGGAGCGTCGCCGCAACGAGACGCGAAGAAAAACCGTGTCCGTGTCAGCAGGTGCAAGCAGACATAAATCTCGGCCTCTGCTCCCTTCTGAAAAATAAACCTTCCGTACCTTTCTGCTCGCGTCGCGACGCTACGGCCGGTGACCCTGTTTCCGTGGCGGGTGGTAGATGAAAGTTTTCCTTTGTGCCGTAGCTTGTCACGCCGGCCATTCCGACGGGCAGAGAGAAGCCCGAGACTCCGACCTCGGGGTTAGAGGAAGAGGCGGTGGGTGGGTCGGTGGTACGCTTCTGTACACATATTCTGAATCCCGAGGGGGGGTCTGGCCGAATGCTCGCCGGAAGCCGGAGAGAATGAGGGACCGACGTTCCACGGTCTTTCTCCCGCGCGAAAAGAAAGTTTGACCCGGGGAACGCTAACGTCTCCCGACACGCCGCAAGAAGTAGAATTTATAAAGCTTGATTCACCGTGTACACGATGGCCGCCCGAATTGGCATTCAGAAAAATTAGAACAGCGCTCTTACACCTATAGACTCGTCTAAATCCTCCAAAACTGGTGTTGATTCAATTTTAACAAAAATTTCTCATATTCGTTGGAGGCATCAGCATTGAAAAGAGGATGTTTGCGAAATTTAATATTAAATAAGTTTGACAAGAAACTGGTCTAGTTGGAGTACGCGATTAAACTATTCGACTAGATGAAGAGTTGGGAAACGTTTACGTGACACTGAATTTCAATTTAAATGTAATTCGAGAACCCTGGAACGCCGCATCACTTTTTCTTCCCTTTCGCTGCAACCGAGGGCTCCACGCAGTGCTCCTCTTTGCGCTGAATTCCACAGGTTCGGCTTTAAAACGAGAACCGCTTGAAATTCTTAATGAATACTACCGGCGGCCAGTGTTTACGCGAGTTTCGTTCGAGAATGAGGCGAGAGTCAACTTTCCCCGTGTTTAGTCAACTCTTCGGCTCCGCGGCGCCGGCGGGTTCTTCTTCCGGTCTGTATACGTCGGCGCGAGAAGGGTAAAAGCGAGGAATGGAAGAGATAAACCAATAGACGCTGGCTGCGCGCCGGGACGGTCTGAGGGCTCGTTGAAACACTCCTTTTTTAATTAAACAAAACAACCGCCGGTTGCGGTTAAGCTCCTACCGCCGCTTCGGGACGATTCCAGGGAGCACGGACGATGAAACTGTGTCGGTGGGAAGGAACGGACGATGGTGAAAATGTTGGAAGTTGTTGGAAGGTTAGGGTAGTACCAGAAGGAACATGTCTCGTTCGCAATTTACCAGTAACCCTTTCAGCTACTTGTGTCAGAAATTTTAAGGAACGCGCTGAGATAACACGGAAATCAAGAATTACGAAATTGCGTTTCGGGCTCTTCCACTTTTCAGAGTGTTATATTAACTCATAACCCAGGACGATAATTCTTTTTCTGTAATTTCTTAACACTGGATTTATGGAAGTTTTAAATTTTCAGGTGTCAGACTCCATTATATATGGAGGATATTTATCAGCAATTTATGTTGAATCTGATTAATGCAACGACACGAGTGTATATTCTAATTAAAAGAAAAACTGTATTTTAATGTAACCATCAATATGACGAATTTCAGTAAATATACATATATACTCGTTTTGATTAACGAAGTATTTATTTTCTTGATCGTTATTTTTATGCACCGCTGCAGCACGATCAAGATTTCTATATTCCGATCAAAATCAACTGCCTGCTCAAGGCAACTCCGGAGCTAACTATGCCACACTATCTACTATATACCGAGTATATACGACCTCTCCTTCATTCGTGTAAACCTACTGGCAGATGTTCTTAGTTTCCCGAGAATAGAGACAAACTGGCACAGCGCAAACATAGAAGGCATAGTTCACAGTCGGAGAAATGGCCTTGAGCGGCCAATTGTTTCGACTGAAGCGAACGCATCGATGTTACCCTCGTCTCAGACCGTGGGACGTTCGGTATCGGAGAAAACGATCTATTTAAACGGATTGTCGATCGGGCATGGAACTTACGGAGAAGAGCGATTTCCCGTTGACTATGGAAACCCTCTGGTGACATATACGGTCATAAAGTTCCCCCAGGGTGCTATTCGCGACGATTGATTCGTCGCTCATTAATATCAACGTGACACGCCCAATGCGATCCGATCTCGCGAAATGGAGCATCCTCGTGAAAGAATTGCAATCGTCCCCCATGCAAACCTACCGTTAATTGTCCGTGTTTCAATTTCTTTTTCTGATATTGGCTATAAAAACCCTTCGTGATGGACCACCCCATTCGATTAAATCAACAGACACAATTCTATGTGAAAATAAATTCAAGAATTTTCACCCTTACAGCAGCAGATTTCTTAAAAATTCTTTTGCATATTCTCTCCAAAAATTGTAGTTAATTTGTATGAATTGAAACAAACGAACTAATAATTATTTTTTAAGATCGATCAATTCAACATTTACCGTGAATCGGATGGGACGCTAGGACACTTCCTGTGCTCGCCAGCAGAGGGCTGCGTTCTTAACTCTCTCACAAGTGCCCGTCCACCTATCCTATATATACACTCCTCGACTGGTCATTCAATATCCAGGCTTTTTCCTACAATAACCACAAACTATAAAAGTAGTGATACCATAATGAACATAGGATGATCAAACAATGACATTGCCATAAAAAGAGTAAAATCGTATATACACGACAGGGGGAGGAGACACAGTGTTAACACCTATACTTTGTGACTGGACTCTCTAGGTCAGAACATAATTTGATGCGTCATTTTCACAAAGTACATCTATAGAATATAACATGCTGTATAGAGGAAGCAAATACACGAGATGTCAGGAGGAAAGAACGTTTCGTCCTGGACAGCTTAGACACCATAACATTCGATGGTCGGTCGAGTACTTGCGAGAGACGTTAGGTGAACTTATCCCCCTACCGGCGAACGCGGGAAGTGTCAGTCACGTAACAAACGAGCTCGTAAAACGATGATAATTTAACGCAAATATCGCCACCGCGGCGTGAAAGGACGTTCATTTAGCTGCGAAGTAGAGGTCCAACGGGAGATTGCGTCAAAACGTCGTCGCATCTATGGCTTCTCGCGCGAGCGTAAAGAGTAAAGGCGGCAGTTCGCGAAGCGGTGCATCAAGCGTTGCGTGACGTTACGTAGTTTTAATTAACGCAGCTGCCGCGAGCCCGGATACGAAAGCTGCCTATTAACCGGGCCGTTGCAGCCGCAACGTCGTTTCCACCGACGCGACGTTGCTGCATTAACCCACGGATCCTCCAGCCGCGTCTTCTCGCGATCCTACGCGCGCGCGAAAGCGTCCGCTAGAACCGAGAGAAATTAGGCCGCAAGACCTCTTCCCACGATCCACTGGCAAAACTCACCGAAAATTCGCGACCGGCTGAAACGAGGCTTTTAATTATTCGTGGCGAGGCAATTTCACCGCGATACGACGGGACCAGCGCAACGTTACAGCGAGGTGAAAGCGTCGAACAACACCGGCGAAACCGGCTTACGAGGGGATTCCCATTGAGAACGTTAAAAAGAACGGACTTCTCATTGTATTGTACTCTTTCGAGGTATCATTGGATATACGGTACCAGACGAACGCGTTCGAACGATTTTTAATAAGACCTGATGGAGTAATGATTCTTAAAATGAACCTCAGGCGTGATTCGTAAATTGAATGTTTCTATTGTTGTGTACAAACAGCTTTTTATGCCGAAATTCAAAACATGATTCGTAAGTTGAACATTTCCATCCCTTCAAACTGAGAAGACCCCTGGTGGAGCCAGTGAAGCGTGAAAGATGAGATTTAAAAACGATTTTCTGCTGTCGAGTTTTGCCTTAAGTGTACGAAAGATGAACACGTGAACCCCGGGAGCGACATTCATTTTAAGAATCATTATTGTAACACTCTAGTATACAAATAAATGGTTAATGTAGTTACTGAACCATATAATATTATACAAAAAAAAATAAAGTGTATATCTTTATTAATTTCTAAGAAAACAGCTTGCAATCCTTTATTTGGACGACACGATCCATCTCAATGGTTCATTCTTTTAATATTAAACTTACTGTCGAGTTACCTCTGTACTTGGTACTAATTAAGTCTTCCTACCGCTTTGTAATTTATTAACGAGAAACTGCAATGAACATATCGTGATCGATAATATATAACGTGGGATTAATAACTTTAAAATATCGTGTAGACGCGTGTTGCGAGCAGGTCGGAGAGAGTTAAGAGCCAGTAACGCGGCGAGCGAGCAAGGCAAATCAAGATCGATGAACCGGGGGCGACGTTATTACGGCTACCGATATAGAGGCGAGGAAGGGACCGTGGGTGGCTAGAAATCCAGATACATTATCCGGTGCAACCGTAATAACGGCAGGCCGGACAATCGGACAGCCGGCGAAATGGAGGCAAACTCCCTTGGTGGTCCCTTATTCTTCGTGTACGCGAGAGCTCGTATACCGGGCTTACGGGGGCCGGTGGCCTTACCTTTGATCCTTCTCTTTCCACCTACGGAGCCGGGTGCACGCGCGTCGCTCGAAACCCCCCCTGACGTGGACCGATGCACCCCCCACGAGGAGTCCTGGTGGGACCACACCGCGTTCGCTCCGTTAAAACAGCGGGGCGCGTTAAAGGCGGTCCACGAACGCGGGGTCTCCTCGTTCCGCGTCTTTTGCCTGCGTTGCTCGGCTCGCGCTGAAAGCCTGAACTGGTTTCGCGTTCCGAACGCTTTTTTACTCGCGTTTGCACGGTTATACAGACTGCGAACACGGGTAAGGAAAATGACGACGATCCGTTACGGCCCGCTGTCCCATCCAGAGCTCTACTCTCGCAGCCAGAATCGAGACTTTCTAGTCCTTCGAGCACGAAATCGTACTAAACGTGACGTTTCGACCATCTTTGTTGGCCCTTTTCGAGCAGGCGAAAAATCATCTCTGGATATCCACGAATACGAGAACAAAATTTTATATAATCTGACTTTAGGTCTTTTACATATATTCAATATACTTTTATACGTTTATTCATAAACACGATCAAAATTAAATCGAATGAATTTATCTACAAATGTGAGGAGAGAGGAAAAAAGAAATTTCCAACTAGTAAAAATTATTTTCTATTCCATCCTCGTGAACGTTGACATTATTCATAGAAAGAATAATTATTAAACAGCTTTTGTTTAAGATTCACGAAGAATCCAGTTCTCGGGGTGGAGGGAAACGAGGTGACCAGTTCGACGGGGCCTCCGACAGCAATAAACAATTGATCGAGCCGTTGTAGCAGGTCGACGGTATCGTCGTCATTAAAATGCGAGCACGTGTTTGTACACGAGGGCTTCGTGCGCCACGGTGGCGGCAAAATCCTCGGAATTCCTGGCTCATTAAGCGACGCGAGGCACGACAAACAGGCGCCGCTCGCCGGAGCAGACGCGGATCGACGCCGGGGCACAGCCGCTTGCCAAATCCGCAGGATTGTTTGGCGATCGCAAACACAGGGTTGAAATATTAACGCGATCGCGAACGTGAATCGTTCGACCCTTTGGGGAAGCTTCTGCTGACTTGTCATCGATCCCGGGACCGGAACGAGGGAACGCAACGCGTTTCGCGGAAGAGAAAATGGGTCGCGCCGGCGAACGATATTGAAACAGCGACGACGACGAAGAGGAAGAGTGGGAACCGTGAGAGCTCGCGAAAAATGGCGGGACGCGTCCTCTCTTCGATGGCTACGATGAAAAACTCTATTGTTAAAACAGTGCTTTCCAAACTACTCCTTAAAGTTTCTCTAAAAAAATTTGTATCCTTATATCAGTATTCAGAATATACTTTCTATTGATTAAGTCACTGTTTTAACTTGATTACTCCTGTACCATGTTTAAGATCGATTGGTCAATATGTTTTTAATTTTCTATTTTTATATTAGCAATCAGAATTAATATTCTATACGATATGTGTATAACAGGGAAGTTACCGTGGGTCAGACGAGACCCATGCACCATTCGTTACTCGAGGATTTAATATTTTAAACTGTATTCGTACGAAACAATGTATCTTTTGTCTTCTTGAAATTTATTTGATGTAGTAATAAATCGCGTTAGTTCGCTGCCGAAGTTTTAACTCAAGTACGCTAAAGCTAAAGTCAGTCAAAATCTAGTTACGTCTATGGTAACTAAGGCAAACTTCGCCGAGTCAGCCTTAGTAATAGGACCATCAGCGAAATCTGTACAAAACGCCGATTTTAGTTTCGTGACCTACATTAATCGATTCAACTCCTCATTCCCAACAAAGAAGTACTGCAATATTTGTCACAAAAAGCTATTAATTTAAAATATATTTCAACTCAATAATTTGAAAGCTTCAATATTTACGTTGAAATTTCTTTTAAATTATTTTCCCAGCTGTATATCTATTTTTACACGAGGTTATTGTTGTAAATATATAATATAACACTACGTGATACAATAATAATAATTACGTTTGTATTCACATACTTATAGATCGAATCCAGCACTTCGGATATGCTAGCTCCAGGACATTTTCCAAAGAAGATAAAACGTCTTACCTGCAACAGACAAAATTAAATATTACTTAAGGAAAACAAAAACTCCAAGAAAATGTATTATGTCTTCCAACTCGTTACCAGAGAATAATAAATAAATAATAAGATAATTTAAATTTTTATTGGTGTCTTTCATCTTAAATATGAAGTTTATCCATCTCTACTGGACATGTATGGATTATATTGTTAATTCGTTAAGCTTCGTTCTTTCCTTTACATTCATTTTTCCGTTGCCTTTTTATCTGGTGAATAAAGTCGTCAAGTAAAATATAATGTAATTATTTTAACCACCGAAACGTTCATGGGCCCCCGGGCTTGAGAGACGCTGTGTTAGGCCAGGTTAGAATATTTCATTTTCACGACCCTGGCGAATTTCTCGTTTTGGCTCCTTTCGTCATGGCGCGCGACCGACGGGGGTTGCTCGTAAAACGTGTCGGATATAAAGAATTTCCCCGTGTCAGAATTGAAATGCCTGTTACGAACAGGGAGAAGTGTTGATGTTTAACTTTTCTGTCGGGCCTGCTGCAAAGAAAAGTGCGATTGGATACGACGTGCCTGTTATTACAGACGCAGGGACTCCAAGCACATTTCCTACATCCGAGTGGTGAAATAAAGCTGCTGTATACTGTACTCGCACTTTATGGACAAAGCACGACGTCACCTCCCACTCCTATTCTTACACTATAATGGTGATTATACTATACTAAACCTTTCCTTCTCTCTCCTCCTGCTATCTCAGGACTTGCACCAGTTTCAAAAACAGAAGTTTCATTTATACTGAAACACCACGTGAAACCAAAAATCCCATTATCCTTAGAAATCACCTTAAAATCCGGAAGTCCTACTATCTTCCAGGCTATGGGGCATTTGAAACAGGATCAAATCTGCTTTCATCTCCAAGCACCAGCGATCAAAACAAATCCATTGATATGCCCGGGGTATTCGTATCAGTTTCAAAAACAGTGGCCCAATTCATAACAAACAAAAGTTTCATCTATACTGAAACACCACGTTAAACCAAAAATCCCATTATCCTTAGAAACCACCATAAAATCCGAAAGTCTTACTATCTTCCAAGCTATGGGACATTTGAAACAGGATCAAATCTGCTTTCATCTCAAAGCACCAGCGATCAAAAGAGAAATCCATTGGTATGCCCGGGGTATTCGTACGCACCTAATTCGCCTTATCTGCATCAAAGTTGGCGAACGCGACCGGCGCTGGATAACGACTTCCGGTTACTTATTTCGATCCGATAGGGACATCGGTCGCGCAGGCTGAGCCCCGGTCGTCGACGCTCTTTCCTGGATGATTAAAGTTCCACGAGGAGCGACATTTATCCTCGTTTAACCAGTAAACCTCGCCATTTAAAGGCGTCGTGGGGTCCGCGGACTCTTGGCCGGTAGGCAGTCGCCATTAGGCAGCAATAACGCCGGCTGGCCGGCACGGAAGCGAGCTATTGAGGCCGTCGTCGGCTTAGCACGCCGCCCGCAGTTCGCCTGCAGCCGCGATTACGGCTAAGTGCATTCGCTATGCTACTATACGTGACCCCCCTCCCCGCCCTTCTACGCCAACACCGTCACCGATTGCAACCAAGCCACGTTACAACGCCGGTTGCAACGATGCACGTGCACCGAAAGCACGCCTGGACCTGGGGAGTAAATGGTCGCTGAGGTTCGAAGGCAACTGACCATGAGACCGCTGGGCCCGTTGATTTGTTCCTTGGCGTGATAAATGCCGCTTTCGGTGAATCGAGAGACCAACAATGAGAGTATCTCGTATCACGAGGCTCGTTGAGGTAATTGGAAAAGTCTAAGAGGATGATTCGTGAATGAGTCTGTTAATTGGCGTAATTTCTGGTTCCGTGGGGAGGAGAGGGGTTTGGTACACGGAACGTCAGTTTTAAATTGCCCGGTTCGAAACGCTACTTCTTGAGAAAGGAATTGGTTTAGGTTGCATTAACTGGCCCTTGGTTAGGATAATGACGGTACGGCGAGCGTACGAGAGCGTATCCTAACATGTGAGGCAGCCGGTGAACAGGGAACACGAAAACAGCGAGAAAAGTGCATGTAAACATAGGCCTTATTTGATCATGTTCCAGAGTTTAGCTATTTTTGTGCTCCCGGAGATGCAGGAATGCTGTCGTTCGCCATTGCGGGCAGTGATCGAAATAGCCATATTCGGTCCGAAAAGACTGCAATCGTCGTGTCGTACAGATTGTTAATCTTGTCGAGTGTTCGAGAAATAAAATTCCCATGTGAGAGCCGCGAAATTAGCAATTCGAAAAATCAAGACATTAGCTTCCTAAAAAAACCTATTACATAAACGTTGCACAAGGTACGCTTCGAATGAACGAGACAAGAGGATCGCTCGAATGCCAAATAAACTTGGATGCTATAAATTCTGGCATAATACGGCCGGGTCTAAATTCTCAAGTGTCACGATACGGTCAACGACGTCGGAAGGTAATCAGCGCGAACGACCGAGCGTATTTCAATAGAATCGAACCCCGAGTTTCTTCGCCTCGAGACAACACACCCCTGTCGAAAAAAGGACATCGACGCTCGCGTCCGTCCTCTTAAAAACGACGCTTTACGTTCGGTGCGTCCTCGGATCCACGGGAACGAAGGGTACCCGTGTACCGCGCGAATACGGTCAGGATCTCCCAGGAGAGTCGCGGAACAGTCGAAAACGAGGAAGGGGATAAGCGCCAAGAGACACAGGGAAGTCAACGTGTATTTCGAGCGTGTATTCCGCCACCCCCGAGGCGGGCAGGATAAGGGGAGGAGGGACTTGGTAGCCCCTCCGTGCGCCTCCCGCCTCCAACCCCCCGAGTCCGAGCCGTATAAATAGATAGGCTTGAACGAGACCGTAAAAGCTTGCGGTCTCGTTTCGAATAATTGGATTTGCCTGAAACGGGACCGGGAGACGCCGACAATTCGCTCGCGCGCACGCGTTTCCACGGCTGTGTGCGAACGTGATTCATTCTCCGGGTTGCTCGCTCTCCATTTCCGCCGGACTCGTTTTGAATTCGTCGCCTCTGTCGCCTCGATTCCGGACCGTAGAGTGACCGCGAGCTGGACGGCTCACCGAGACGACGAAGGTCTCGCAAAGGTGGCGCTAACGTTGCTTTCAGGGCTTTTCTTTAGAGAATCTTACTCTACATGCTTACTCCTAGCCAAATGTATTTCCCTCGATATGTCAACTTGAGAATTTTTCTAGTTTCATAGTGAATATTTCTTACACTCATTGTATAAGTGACGTGGCAATCAACTCGATACGTCAACTTGAGAATTTTATAGCTCCATAGTGAACATTTCTTACACCCATTGTAAAGCTGGTATGGCAGTCAAAGTGTTAAACTTTAATTCTTATTCCTAATGCATTTACTAGAAATTTCGATGCCTGTTGATACTCCTTATTATCGAGCACTTTAGTACCAAACTATCATTCTTACCTAATCGTTTCAGTCCCTCGTTATTCCGACGTCTGGGCGAGCCCGATTTTTCGTCATGAAGCGCGGTGCTACAGCCGCACAAAGGGAAACGGTAAACGCAATCGTCCACGCAGCGTCGCAATAAACGAAACGGTACGCGGCCGTAAAGACATCGTTCTTGGCAACGCGATTTCCATTCCTCCCCCGCAGAAAATGCAATTGGCGGAAATCTCGTTAAACGACTCGCCCGCCGCGCGTCAGGTTCGTCGTCCGCGTCGACGACCTCGCATAAAGAATCCCCGCGTAACGTCTATTCCCCGCATACCAGCGCAATTACACTTAACGCGGCAGAATTACGAGGCGTTCGTGCGGCACGAAAATCCGTCTGGCATTACGAGCGTAATTTCGATACCGCAGCCCGGGCTCGGAGCTCCGCGGCTCGCACGCGAACGAGCCGAATAACCGCCGCGCGCTCCTTCGTTCGGTTCTTTCGCGCGGATACGCATTTTCATGGGTAATTTATGCGAGCCCGTTGCACCCCAGCGAATTCGGTGAGTCACGGGGGCTCGTTTGCGTGCTTGCGTGTCGCGTATACGCCCCGTGGGGCGCGCGTCACGCGGAAAACTGACAGAACCCGTGAGTCGGTGCGCCCACGCACGACGCGTATTCCGGGGAGACGGTAAGGTTAGGAAGGAACTGCGATTCGTATATTGGGTCAAATGCTTCGGTAGACCCTCCTGAAGTCTACTACCGAGGGAAGGTCAATGTCGTGGCCTGAAGTTTTCAAAAAGCTACTGGGTAGACTGACCTTCCTCTCGCAGAAAAGAAATTACCATTAATGTTCGATAGTTCTTTCCTCGATATTGTTCGCGAAGCCACTTTGGAATTTGTAGAATCAATAGACGTTGAAGAGTTCGCCTCACGATCAAGTCTACCAGAGGTAAGAGTCGACAATTTTCGAAACCTCCCTCGATAGCGTTCGCGAGTCAACGAACGTTAATGAGGGATCACTGTATTTGACATTGTCTATATCTCCCTTACCTCTCATTTCGAAATTGATCTTTCTCTCTACGATTCCCTCGTTCGGTTAAAAGAACGAAACCATGGATTAGGAAGAAGTCCTCGTCGAGGAGATCTTCGAAATCGAACAACGAAAACTGGAAGACTCCTGCAGAGGCGAGATTCGTCTCGGGAGGAGAACGGGGGAAGGATCGCTCGTTTGCATAATATTTATAGATGATCGATGCTGATAAGATGGTCGTAAGAGGCACGCCGACTGACGAGGGTGAAGGCGGCTTCAATCGCGATCAAGATCAACGATAAGCAACGAGGAGGGTAGAAAAGTTCGACGCGAACGATTTTCTTCTTTTTGGTACCCGTTCGTGGAAATTCGAAGCATCGATCCTTCGTATCGAGTACTGGAAGTATCATCTGGCGAGAGGTTAAATTATCTGAAGGTTACGAAAGCAATATCACCATAAAATCGACATAAAAAAAATATTCCTCGTGTGATAAAAGCAAGCTATACAAATGGTCAAAATCACGGACGAGTCGATTATACCGTTCACCTGAAATAAATTTCCCAAGATTGCTTGCTCCCCTGCCAAGAAGCTACCCCTTCGAAACAGACAACGTTTAACAGCCTGGTAGCAAGCGTAGGGGCAAAGGGATATTAGGGCTCGTCCCTCGATGGCTTTGACCAGGCGAAATAGTTGAAGACGACTGTAATTGAAGATCACCCGGGACAGAAGACACGGAAGAGATCGTCGCGGCGTGTGACTTTCAGGAAGACGGGGGACGGACGAAGAAAAAGGGGGTGGTAAACGCGGGGACGATGCTCGAAGGGAGTAGAGCAGCCAATTTGATTACGCGATAATAATTAATTGCTCGTTACGTCGCGCTGCGCGAGGCAATTAATCACTGTCGACGGCTTTTCATTTTTCCTGTCCCCCGTCCGTTCCTCTTTCTCTCTTCATCGTTCGTTCGGCGGTGTCGCTCCCTCTCGTTCCCTTTGATTCGCTCGCAGCCGCTTTCTTCCTTTTTTTCACTCTCTTTTTTATACGTCAGGTTGGTTAGCTAGCTGCTCCGTGGTCGCACTCTATCATGCGAGGTTCATTAGGTTGGACGTGTCACGACCGCGTGGGTGACCGTGTGCCATCAAATTGCGAACACGGACCGTGTCCCATTCTGCCGCGCGAAGTACGCTTCAAGAGCGGCACCGAACGGGGGAAAGAGAGGACACAGGGAGGGTCGACGGTGAACAAAATAAATAAATAATCGTCGTTGGCCAGCCTCGCGCGACCAGGACGCTCCCCCTCGTGGCGTCTGCCGCGTGGACGCTCCGCGATACACACGGATAGAATCGATTTCACGGGGGCGAAACGTGGAAACGCGAAAATCCGTGGAACGGTCCAACCCCGCGACGCGGAGTCAAAACCCTGGAAACTTGCGCGGAAAAAAACGTACACTCGCCGGCAAAAGTCCGCAAATTATTCGAAAATTATTACAATATACTACGAGTACTCGAATTCTATAATATAATCCACTGTGAAAATCACTTAGCCTTAGAAGAATCGTGAATTTTTAAAAAAGAACAAAATCTCAACCCTGTTGAAGAAAATTATTGATTTGTATGATTTGTACAAATTATTCTAAAGGAAACGGTATTTTAAAAAATTGTTGGAGGTTTGAGAACGTTGCGGAATCTAGTAAATCATTAAAAATGTAAACATTGACTGGTCTCGACGGACGGCAGACAAAGTCGAGGTGTATTTGTTATTTTATAATGTGTAATGCAATGTTATCATCCCGGGCACATTTGGAAAGGTCCGTACAATGCGTTCAGTTTTGCTCGTCGCTGTAATTGCGGTTCGAGCTGCCTCTGGGAGCTTATTAAGCCGTAGACGCTGCGTAATGAGAGCAGGTTCTCCAAGATGGTGGCTCCCGCGTCGAACGGTGAATGGGACGCAACGCCGAGTCGAGTCTAGTCGCGGACGCGTAGATAAAAAGCAATTGGTGCGCACCTGCGGGCTTCGGGATTTTCATTAAACCGCCTCTCTTTGAAGTTGTCGAAGTAACTGGGAAATATTTCGCAACTCCGCCGGAACGAATTGCTCGGCGTTCGGTGTGGATTGCGTGCAACGGTGCGTTGACGTGGCAGACGATCCGCGAAAAAGAGCGCGATTAGCAACGCGCATTGATAGATTCGAAAAAAAAGAAAATACGAGCAAAATTGTTCGGGTCGCGTTCGGTTCTACGGATAATAGATATTGAAATTTAGGAAAACTACGACGTATGCGTGAATTTATCGCGAAGTATCGTTCTTCGCAATTTGAAGTTTCTCTTCAATTTTTTTAATGTACCTCTATGCATTCAGATGAAATATGCCTACTGGTTTTGCGTTTAAACGTCAGGATAAAAAAGAAACTAATAATAAACGTGCCTGTAAATACGAGATAGCGAACTATTTTCACTCTGAAATCTTAATGGCCTGTCAGCGTTTTCATTTATCACTGATACTATATAAATACTGAAAATTGAAAATAAAAAATGAGTAATTGCAGCGATTGCCTCGATCGACAGTGACTAATCAGTCGTAGATACATGCGTGATGTTTACAACAGTGTTTATGAAGATAACGAAGACCTATGAATCATGTTGCAATGATTAATTAAAGCGTTAATTACGGAAGTATAAATACGAGTGGAAGTCGACAGTCTTCGATTCGTCAACGTGCAGTGTATAACGTGAGATGCGTTATTATCTTGCGTGTGTGTGATTGTAACAGCGATGTAAAACACATCTGTGAGGACATGATTCATCGCCTTATCTCGGTAAACATTGCCGCATATGTTACGTATGTACGACTGGATTATCCACTGTTGTTCGAAGACGATCGTAAGAGTTACATTGACAATATTTATACAATATCGATGCTAAATAAGAACTCCCACAACCGTTGATAACGAATATATAGATTTTATTGGAAAAACTTCGTCGTGTTTTCGATAGTTTTTAAAACGACATTAGAAAGTTCCAACTTTTAAGGGTGGTTTCGATTTTTTTTATGCACAACACTCATTAATTAAAATTCACAAAATATATAATTCGTACTAAGTAAGATCACTGTTTAATAGATATACAGTTGTTATGCTTCAATTAATGGTATTTCATGTAGCATTATTTTCATCGAATAACGAATCATCAGGTTGGTCTAATATTTGATCAAGTATAATTTCTACATGGATGCATTATAGAGGTACACATGGCTGCCAAAGCTAATTGCTCAAGTATTTTGGAGCACTGCCTCGAATCAAGTTTGCACCCTCTATCAACAGTTCTGTCGTCACAGCCTATCTGCAAATGCACCATCGTGGACTCCATGCAATTTGAAATACGCCGTGTCGAAGGGCCAAATTGCATTACGAGCATCCACTTTTCAAGATGCAATTTTTTCCAATCAAACGAGACCTCGAAAAATCCATTAAACCTCGCATATTCTAAAGCCAAAAATTCTCTTTTACATGGTAATAATGATAATACTAATATTATAGAATTCTGGAGATACAGAATGTTATCAGTAGTAACAATGTTGTTCAAAACCGTTCCTTCTAAACATTTGATTTATTTAATCAGAGGTTCAATCCATGGTCTCCAATACTGCACTACTTATCGAATAACGAATTCTCAGGTTCATCTAATATTTCAAAATTACTAGCCATTTCTCTTGTTTTCGTTCAAATGTACTGTGCAAAGCTGAAAAGATGGCAAGTGGAAAGAATGTGGATACGACAGGCCATAACAGACCATTTCTCATTCATCATTGGTCAAAACGGTTGTATTTAATTAAATTTAGACCTTCTTCAATATTCGAGTGTGCCATCAAGGTGACTAGAAAAGTGACAAAGATGGAAATCGAGTGGAATGTGTAAAGTATCCACCCTGCTCCTGTGCTCTCTCTGTAATTATCATTTCACCTTTGCACAGTACACATACATTACATGCTTATAATGCATTTGTTGATCTAATATTTGGTTAAGTATAATTTCCACCTGGATGCATTACAGATGCATCCTCACACGCGGTCCCAAAATCTAATTACCCAAGTATTTTGCAGCGTTGCCTCGAATCAAGTTTGCATCCTCTATCAACAGAACCCTCTAGCAGTGTATTTCTAAACGTTCCATCGCGGAATACACGGTGTGCAATTCGAAATACGCTCTGTTAAAGCATCAGATTGCACTACAGATTTTTTACAAACAACCATAACATCGCTGGGGACCCGGAAGAGTTCGAGATATTCAGCGGCGACGTTCGTCGCGTTCGATGGGACGAGAAATCACCGCTGGCACCGCAACACCGGCGGCTAACTGCTCGAAATCAAAATGTTTGACTATAACCGTCCGAATTGGCCCAAATATAACGAACGGGGAGGTGAACATCAGATAATTATAATATCGCAACAACTGATACAGTCGACAGTGTGCTGGTCGTATGAATCTTAAAACAGCAGAGATGTTATACCTATGTTTAGGAAAGGATTCTTTGGTAACTTGGACATCAAGAAAATACAAATGTAATCTAATTTAGTTAATAAAGCTATGTAAATATTATTTTGAGTGAAATATAATTCCTATTTGGATGCATTATAAAGGCCTCGAAACTAATTGCCCAAGTATTTAGTTTGCATCCTTTGACAGTTCCTAAATGTCCCATCGTGAAATACGTTCTGTGAAAGGACTATAATAACGATTCTGAAGATGAACATTGCCTTGCGAGGGATAGAAATATTCAATTTACGAATCTTGGGTTAATTTTAAGAATCATTACTCTACTCTCGATCCAGGACTAGCTTGAAGGGGTGGAAGTCTTCAATTTACAAGATCACAGTCATAGTCAAACATTTTGCTTTCGAATCGGGAGTTCATTTTAAGAATCATTACCGTAGTTTTTGCTCTACGAAGCGTGGATCGTTTTCCGGGACGTTCGCTCGGTTTTTTCGAAATAACCATAACCCGGTGGTCCCCGGAAGAGCCCGAAATATTCAGTGGTGGCATTCGTCGCGTTCGACGGGACGAGAAATCATCGCTGGCGCCGCAATACCGGCGGCGAACTGCTCGAAATCAAAATGTTTGACGACGGTCGTTCGAATCGGTGACGTGTGTACGCAAACACACGCTCGGAGACACGGGGAACGGGGAACAGGAACGCACGCCCGCGCTTCGTCGCTATCTATATGCAACCGCGGAGAATACGGAAGGGTGCAGACACGCTCGGGGATCGAAACGCGGGGGACGAGTTTGACGGTCGGCGGCCAATCATCGGCATATGCCACGGCGTGGAGTTCATGAGTGACGTGCCAGCGCTGTCTATCCGGGCTGGAATACTCGATATCGGGGCTACAGGGTGGCACCGAGGATCGCTTAATATGCAGACTAGGATTAGGAGATGCGTATGCTTGATATACCCTCTGCTACTCGAGCCCCCTGCAACCCCCAACGACTTCCAAGTCACGCGCAGCTCCCCTCGTTCCGGTTAGCCCAGTGTGCGTTCCACTCCGAGGACGATAAAGCTCCTTACCGAATGTTGGTCAACGCTCCAGGGAGAGTTTTGCAAATAATATACATTCTACGAATACAAAAGCAAACTTGCGATCACGAAGAACAGTAACTGATCTTGTACGATTTGAAAAAAAGTGAGAAAGATGGTCGTTCTGACTCGTAAACGCTTCAAAGTATTCCTGGGTCAGATGTACGAAGCCACCTCACGTTAAACGTTACAGCACGTACATACATACGTGATTTGTATACGTTCGTTCTTGCACTGGCAGCTGTACAATATAGACTCATCTACATATCGTGCAATAGAAAATTTATAATACAGTCAAGTTACGTAGCGTGCTAATTTCATTTGCATTACTCCAGGTTCACCGTACCAAAATCGAAACTGTGATATTTCGAGGTCTAAAAATCAGAAATTAAGGACACAAAACTCAAATTTCTGAATTTGGGTGATCGAACGAGTACCAGGGACGGTGATATAAGGAAATCAAGATAAGGGCAGGGTCGGGGGAGTTTTTCCCCAGGTTCAGCCGTTCGCGCGCTCCAACAACGGGGCAACCGTACGGCCATAAATATTTTCCGATTTTCCTTTTTCAAGGACAGTTATACGATCTCCCTTTGTGTCTGTATTTACCATCGGGAGACCGGGCCAGACCGCGAAGGCCAGAGGTAAAATGTTTTATATTTCGTCGGCACCCCCAGAAGCTAGGGACGGCCAGAGCTGTGCAATCACACGGACGCGCTGGTGGGCGGACGCACACAGACGCACACGGTGGAACCGAGGCAGAAAACACCAGGAGGTACGGTCGACCACAGTGTTCGCAGAATACTAATGCTTGTCAATCCCGAGGGTACTGTTCCTATGGCATATTGCCGATCGAATGGGGCCGACGGAGGTTACTTCCTTCCAGGGGCATCGCCGCCCCCGAATCGAAGATCGTAACGAACGCTGAATCTCTTCTTTCGAGATTTCGTCTTTCAGCTACAGAAAATGGCGTACGATTATTCGTGAGTCGTCAGAGCTCCTTCAGGTTGAAATACGCTAACAAAAATTCTTATTCTATTCAATTCGATTCAATTGTCGATACTGTCAATCGGTACTAATTGTTGTTGTGCATCAATAATAATGTGTACGTGATTTAGACGTACCACGTGAAAGAACATTCATAATACAGTTCAGTTTTCTTGCGAGTATGCCAGTTTTATTTTTAACTATAATAAATCTCGTCCGTCAGTACCTGGAAGATCTATTAAACCACGCAACTAGAGATTCTTAATAGCATCTTACTAAGATTTTTGGCAGACATATTGCTCGCAAAAGAATTATTTTTGTTTACTCAATTCACTTTTATTGCAGAAACTGTATTTTGTACGTGAAATAAACTGTTAGAGAAATAGGTACGTCTGGTGGACTCGAGAATAAAATATAAATAATATGGCGATTCTTACAAGCGAGATTCTATTAATATAATAGAATGCTTTTGCAACTATAATAAACGTTTATATTACAAGGAATACTAAAGTGTGGACATTCTTTCTTTATTTTGCTCCTCCAACATAAACATTAGCACAACAAAATGAGGTGTGCAAAGAAAAAGAGAACATATACAAGTGGTCCTCCTTAATCTTCCGTAAACGCGACGATCTTTCTTCGCTACTTTCACCGAATATTCAACCCAAGACTCGTCTCAACCAAAAATCAGCCAATTACTTAAACGCGTACTCGATACACGCGAGTATCAACGTTCCAATTACCGCATTTCGGATCGACGCGTGGCCGCAGAAACGTACGGCGTTCCGGTTTCCGGCTGGACGTCATCCCCCATGAAAAATGATCGAAACCGAAAATAGAAAACGCCGTCCCTCGAAGTTTTAACGAGCAGAGGCGGGCGTTATCGGTCAGTATCGTAAGACAGCGGATATCAGGGGGCGGGAGGGGGGTAACATCAAAGAGGAAAATTGGCCCTTTGATCAGGCCTGAAAACGTTGCTGGTCTACGGTCGTTCGTTCGTACGAGTACGTAGCCGCGACACGATTTTCGAGCGTCTCGCCGGCGACTCGTAAAAGAGGTCGAGGCGAGAGAGTATCGAAGAGAGCCGGCGTGTGGCTCGAAAAACCGCAGCCTGTGAAATTCGACGCTGAGGTAATTTGAGAGCCGTGAGAGGGTTGTCGGGCCGAGGGATAAGCAGGGGCGAGGTTTGACGGTGGTTGGCGGTGGCGGTGGTGGCGGCGCGGTCGGGGGTGGAATTTCGGGGTAGACTGGTGGGTTTGCCGCTCGGGTTTCTAAGTTTATTAAGTCCTACCGCGACTCGCCTTATCTAGCTCGGGGACTCTACCGGCATCCAACGCTGGCCCCTTCTTCGTCCCTCCTTTTCCCCCGCCGCGTCCCTGCCACGTTCTTCTTTCGTTCTATGGCCCTGCACCGCCCGTAAATTCATATCTCGAATAATTTTCACCCGGACGCAGACCCGGGCGACTTGGCTAACGGCCAGGATTTCTCGTAAACTCTGCTGGCCAGCTCGTGCCCCGCTTCCCGCCTCCTCGCTCCTCGTTCTACGCTTTTGTTCTCCGTCCCCCCGTTCTTCTTATTCCTTCCCAGTTGGAACAGAGAGCCCTTATTCTTTTCCTCGCCTCTCGCCGATTTCGCCCGGATATCGCCCTCGCCGTTTTCAATCGTATTTTACTCGCAGACGGCGCTGGGACACCGTCGAGAACCCGCCGATCCTAATGCCCTACCCTTTGAGACTTTCCGTGCGGGAAAATTTCACGATCGTTCTACGCGATCTACGTGAGTTGTTCGATCAGAAATTAAACAGACGTTGACTTTAGAAATGCAATTGATTTATCAAACTTTAAATATACTCAGGTGATAGAGGTCAGAGTAAAGGTTCATTCGGGTTGCTAACAATTGCTGGAGAGTCCTGGAATAGCGTACTAAAATAGGAGAAAACGTAGTATTCGGTGGTGTTTCTGTCTTGATACTGTCGAGTTATTTAGATTCGAGAAATTAATGAAGAAACGTCTCACGGTCGATGGAAATATTTTCATACTGTAATTTCTCTTTTGGGTGAAGCGCAAAGGGTTAAATATGGTATCTGACACCCATCGAATCGACGACTTCCGTAAATCTAGTGTTCAGCAGAAAATACGTTAACGAGTGCCTCAATAACGGGGTCCTGAAACGCAGGTTGTACCTGCAAGGCAATGAAAAACGCGTTTAAAGATTGGTGGCGCGAATTAAAGCGGCACGACGCTCGAACACCGGCGGCCAGATAACAGCGGTAGTCGGTCGAATTAAAATCGTACGGGCAGCTAAGCTCCTTATCAGGCGTATTAATTCCGTGTACGCGCATATTTCAGGCCAATCTCGTAACGAGCTTCGGATCGAATGAACGAATTTAGAACGGCGTAACTGCGGAAACGCGTCCTGGGTTGCTCTGCGCCGTCGCGTCGGATAATCGTCGACTGCTCCCTCTGGTGTCCCGTCGACCAGCTGCATCTACAACACCGTCTACCTGCGTTCCACCGGCTAACGATGTTAGCCGAAGGACGCTCGTTAGCGCAACACGATTGTGCATGCAGCCACGATTGTCCTTGCCCGTTCGGGGAAAGCATTACGTCAACCTGGACATCTTCGGAGACGTCGTAGATTGTGCAACCCGTGACGCGTAATGCGTCCCAGAAAGCTGTCTCCTTACGCTCGATCGAGAGGAAACTGCCGATAAGACGCCTCCCCGCGAGTCTGTTCGATTTCGTTCGGTTTGCGATCCCCCCAGCATCCGACAGACATCGTCGTCTCGTCTTCCCCTGCTTCTTCTTCTTGTATCGCGATATTTATATCTAAATTAGAATTTTTTAAACTGAGAAAAGTGTTTCTACCAAATGATTGTCAGGAAAGGTACTCTCATTAGGCTATAATATACTTCACTTCGAGGATTGTATATATAGAAATATGTGGACGGTTGAGCACTTGTGAGAAAAAAAGTTTGAGCGTAGCCCTCTGCTGGCGAGCGCAGGAAGTGTCGCCACATAACCGTATACTGTGACTCTGAATCGAAGTGACGTCTGCGTTAAAAGAAGTCCTCTTTCAAACATTTTTGGAACTTCTTTTTATTCATAATATTGCTTCTTGCACGTAAAGTAAAATACGATATTATTGTGCAATTAATTGAATCCTCGAGAAATCCATAAAGTTACACGTTTGAAGTAAACACTTGAACATAAGTATATTTTAAGGGTACTTCCCAGGCATACTTAAACGACAATTTGAAGAAAATCGTTTAATTTGAGGCTAGGTTACTCAGTGAACGTACACGTAGAAGCTTACAGGAATACTTGAGCAAATATAACCAACATCAGGGTGGTTTGAAACGATTTATCAGCCCAAACGTATGAGAGAAGAAATCGAAAACTGTGAAAATTAAATGTATCGAGATATAAGGACTGAAAGTTTCAGTTTTTTATCGCCAAGAGAGGACGTTATCCAGAAAATTCAGTGTCAGTCCTCGACTAAGGACAACTTGCGGCTCCGTCTCGGGGGAGAATATATACCTCGGCTCTTAAAACCGTAATGAACTCTTGTCTGCTGTCGAGTAAAACGCCATCCGGAAGAGTCCGTGTACCCGGAAATTAAGGTAGTCCTCCAAACGTCGCGTATCAAAAGTTAAGTAACTCCGTGGCTGTGGTAAAGCGTGTAAGGCTCGTACGAAAGTAAAAGAGGAGAGGAGGTCCAGTCGAATTACATCTACGTCAATTTTTGATGAACGCAAAATTCTAATTATTAATCCTCGAATGAAACGTTACTCGAAAATAATACGTCTGCAAACTTATTCGCGAATGTCTTTCTTTAGTTGGATGCTTTGAGACTCCTGCAGGGTACTTTGTGTTTGCATGTATGATGAGGGTCCTTAGGGATGGTCAGTGTGCAGCTAGAAGGGCGTTGAGTTCCGTTTTAAAGAGTCGAGAGACTGTACACAGAGCGAGTGTCATATACTTCAGAGTAGAAAGTGCGATCCGAATTGTTAGAATTAAAGTTTATTAGAGCATGAAAGAGTATTATATTCTGTTTGTTTATCATTTTATTCTGAGCACTTCATTCTTCTTTATTTATTACTTAGAAAGTTTATAGTCTATATGCAAATAGTGTAACAGAACTGCTAAATCCAACTTACATGAGTTTCGATTAAATTTTCCACCCTTCCAAATTCACCCTATCTTTCATGAATAATATATTTTGTGGTATGAATTTATTTAGACTCTATCGCTAAGAAATTGTTTCTCACCGGGTTCTTAACATTATATTTGTTAATTCTTCAACTTACAATTTATTAATAACTCGCAATTTTGAACTGAAACTTTGAAACGAACATCCAAGATATTACTGCAAGCCTAATGATTACTTTTATATATTTTCACGAGACACGTTAAAATCTGTGCTAAATATATAATTATTCCGAATTACAGCGCGATTCCTTTACGATTCGTTAGCCAGGTTCGGCGTCCCTACGTTGCCCTACATTCCGCAGAATTTTAATCGGCGTTCATGTTCGCGAACGAACACTTTATCAGCGATATTACGAAATATTGCCGTTGCCTGGAGAAACAAGAGAGCAATATCAGTGAAGAATATGCAGCGAAGCATAAAAATATAGTCGGATGGGGTAACACCGGGTTACAAGGTACCAATTCCGGACGTGATCTCGCGGCTCGCGTTTAGGGGATGAAAACTTTGTAAACATGGCCCATGAAGTATGCATAGTTCGCGCGATCGAAGCACCCGGTTGCAGCCCTGCGTTCGACCTTCCGCCATGCTGATGGCGCACGCGGCCGGAAACTGATCAAAGTTTTCTCGATACGACGGGATTTGAAATTAGTTATTTATACGAAGCACCGAAAGAAAGAACGCGACGGTGGCGCGAGGAATTGTCGATGGGACGCGGTCGTTCGCAAAGGGGCTGCGGATAAATACGGATAGAACGCGACACCGCCAAGCCCCCCACACGGTTCTTTACGGAAAAATATCCGTCGACGTTAGCGACGAAACGTACGCGAGGATCTGTCGACGTAAATGGCGTAGAAAAAAGAAATGAAAATGAAAATAAACTAATCAAATGAGTTTTCAATTTTTAATTTACCCTAAAACTGGTATCATTCATGTATTGAAACTTGAAATAATTTAAAGCAGGTTAACACATTGACTGCCAGACCAAACCCCTCAAATTGTCCACGAAAACGAAACTTGGTCACAGAAATTATTTTCAAAGTCTCCTTAAAATACGAGAGTCCTATTTAGATTTATTTTCTTTAACATTCAATCTTGAGAATGAATCTTTTTAGCTCCTCAGTGAAACACAATGCCACCCATGTGTGGCAGTCAACGAGTTAAATTATTTACGAGTTTCCGTTAGTCCCGTTCGAAGATCATTTTTATCGGATGCTCGACGATAATTACGACAATGGCAACAGTCGCGGAGACATCTCGCGCGTAGAGGTTGCTTTATGACGTCAATTAGGGGAGTGGGTGGGCCGGATCGTCGGAGACAGACAGTTTTACAGGGATTTACATTCGAATGGAGACTCTCCGTCGCGGTGAACGAGCCACTCGACACGCCGCGCCGACGAACGACGAAGAACCGCGCTCTGATGCGTCGTCCGCCGCGATAACCCGTCGTCGGTGCCCGCAAATTGCTGGGATTCCGAAGTGGCAGACAACACGTCGGCGTGGAGAAAAACCCGTGGCCGCGGGAACTTTCCGAATTACGTCGTAATTAGTGCGCGGCATAATACGCCGCGGGTCACGAAATCGAGTTAAGTGTTCAAAGCGGTTCAAAACGGGCCAACGGGCGCGGGGGGAGGCGTGGCACGACGGGCGAAAAACGTGAAGAGCGTGCTGGAGAATCGTCCCGGGGTCTAAAGCCACGGAAAATTCACGGAACCGGGGGGGGGGGGGGGGGGGGGGCGTGCGCGGCGTTCGCGGTCCTACCGGGTCTCTCTCTTTCGAGGGCACTCGCTTGGATATCGAAAACAATTTCAATTTGAAAAGTTTAAATACTCCGGATGGAGTGGCGGGGGTGGAAGGGAGAGAGGAGGGGGACAGCGCGTACGCTCGAGAGCTCGAACGGAGATAGAACGGAACGAAAAGGGGCCGACAGAGAATGGAGGACAGGGAATTGCCGGCGAACGCGCGGGAGGGAAGCGGAGGCTTTGTGAAAGTGGTCGGTATTTCGAATTTCCCTTTAATTTGAAATATAAGGATCCTTCTCTCCACGGTCCTTGCAGCCCAGAAAACTCGCAACCCTCTCAAAGGCGACGCTATCTCCCCGACTCTTGCACCCTCGACTTGAAAGCCACCCGCCCCCGCACCCTCTCGTTCCCGGGCGCTCGTTTTCTTCGGTCTTTCACCTTCGTTTCTCGCCGCCGCGTCGCTCCTACGGTCGAAATTCGCGAATTAGTCTCCTTCAAGGACAACCTTACTCCGTAAACTCGCAGGCACCGCCGCTTCCGCCAGATTGCCACCACCCCCACGGTCGAGGATGTCTGCGAGAACGCGCCCCTGAAGAGATTGCAGAGCCACGGGAACATTAACGCGCATTAAGCCACGCGAGTAGAATTACGGTATTACGGTAAACGGTAATTTAGAGCACTTTTGTGTTTGGAAGCATTCTTATTCTACGGCTGCTAAGGCTGTAAGATAAATTTTGCGAGTGATTTATGATACATTTTAAGCGAATTTTTGAAAAATACTTTGTAAAGAATTATGAATAATATCTCGATACTTTTCAATGTAATTTTTAAATAATTACCGATTTGCAAATGTTTACTGTTGACTTTAAAATTAAAATTATTTAGTCGAAAACCAACAACTGCCGATCTATTTATATTTACATACGGAGTAATATAACCTTTGGCAATGTTATTGCTATATGATAATATTCGTAATAATCGTATGGCATACATTACGGTATCAGTGAACCCATGGAAAGTTTCACCTGCTGCGTCCTAGAGTTTTCAGCACACAATGTCAATTCAAAATGCATTAACCCATTAACGGTTGTTTAATTCAGCCGTTATACCGTTGCGACGATTGAGTCAGCGAAGAGAAAATAACGTTATTACATACGATTTCACAACGCTTCTGCTCATAAACTTTCTTATTTTTAAAGTCTTCTTCAATTTAACATACACTATCTAGTTGACAAAATATTTTTCAGCAGACGATAGCTTCAAAGTAAGTTCGATCATACGAAATATTAAAAAATTTTAATTTATTAGAATCCATTTAGAATATCTTAGAAAATCAACTATACTAAAATTAACAAATTTTGCATTGAATTATAAAATTTATTTGCTCGTTGAATAAAAATAGAACAGAATATTTCACAATAAAAAGTAAGAATTGAATAAACCAAATTAACTCCGGTCATCGGTCAGTGGGTTAAGCTAATGAAACCCAGATGCATGAAATTTTCTATCGAGCACACGGAAGAATATTTTGCTTCGAGAAACACGGGGCTATTGGATGGCAGCGAATTAAATTCGCGGAGGTTGTATTTATCTTCCAGTTGCTGTCGTGACTTAATTTGAACGTCTAGCCGCGCAATTCGTCGACAAAGGGTACCGCGAAATCTTCCGCAGACAACAGCAGCAATTAAGTGCAACAGCAATGCGCGCCGAGTCCAACGTTAACGACGAAACACTTTACCGTGTTCGCCGGTCGAAGCTTCAGCTAGCAACTTCGCTGCGGCCGCGTCTAGAACTTGACTCGTTGCGGTTCGCGAGAACTTATTGTCGACTCGTAACTACACACGACGATGTCGAGTCGCGAAATTCGCGTCGACGAGTTCTTCGAACCTTAACCCATCATTTATCAACTTTTTAGATACAAACATATTCAAACTTTGTTCGACCAGTGATAAATTTATGAAATTCCTCAAGTATATATAAAATTTTATGCACAATTGTATGTTGGAAACCTAAAATGGAGTTTTTATTACGGGTTGAAATGATCCTGCACTCGTCCATCGCATTCGTTTTTAACTACCCGGTTTCTGAGGATTAGATAACACAACAGTATTGTAGCAATGCTTCCAGAAATCGCCGGCAGAGGGCTACCTTTCTCGCAAGTACTCGATTGACCAGTCAATGTCCCGGCGTCTGAGAGTTACATTTATCGATGAATCCACTAACAAGCTCATTCGCTTCCTCCACGTAGCAAGCCTCCACAGTATGTAGACGATGATTATCGCAAATAAGCTTTAAAAAACGGATGATTAAAGCCGCCGGGTGAGTCAGAGTCGAAAGGAGCTATGATTATATAATTTCGTATCCTCCGATCAGACATCGTCGAATCCTTACATGGAGAGACGAGGGCCGCCAAGGGTCGGCGATGATCATCCTCGAAAGCGTGGGCGGGCGACGAGGAAAGTTGTGCTTTTAATAAAGAACCGCGCCGTTGACTACTTTTCATCCTCCTTCTCGAGAGTCGCGTGTTTACACGCGGGCGTTTCGCTCATCTCGCCCGGCGCGACAATATTAGTTTGTAATATGAAAAAGAATGGTCGTCGCCTCGTTGGAGCAGAAGCTCCCCAGTGTCGACGACGACGGTGTGTAGGGACGCGCGAGGCACGCCGTAAATTTCATTTCGCTCCCCCCGCTCGCCCCTCCGGGCAGAACGCAACCGAGCGACAACGCCCGGAACATTATTAAAAGTCAAGTGAGCATTCATTAGAGGAGTTAATCGCATAAACGATTCGATGTCTGACGGATTCCCCGTCGAAAGTTTTATTAACGCGCGAGCGACCCTTTCCTGTCGTTCGACAACGCGTGCCCGGGAATACTAATAAGCGTTTTCCGCGCGACGCGGGCGCGGAAAATGAACCGCGCGAAAGAATTGTTCGCCGCGGATCGCGACCACGACCTCCGCGTTTAATTAACTTCCAGTAACTCTGATTTCGCGCACGCCCTTCCCCGCCCTTACGAGTGCTACTTCCCTCCCCCCTCTGGCCCTAACGAAAATAATTGCCGTCCGTAATTACGGACTTTCTCTCCGCCGCGTGCCCCTCTCCTTGCTCGTCGCGGTGTCTCTTCGCTTGTATTTCAACTTTCTCTCTTTACCCCCGACGCTGACCTGTCTGTTCCATTTTTATTTATTTATTTACGTGCGGAACCCTTTGATACGATACAGTAAGCATAACTGCGGGAGGGAAACATTGACACTATTGAACAATTTAGGCTGCAACACTCGTACCAAACACGCAACAAAGATACATATACACATGCATATATACGAAAAGGCATAGAGATATTGTACAGAACACAGTAAATTAAACTGTGAAGTGATTCAAATATAAATACTTCTGGTTATCCTTCTGCTCCTTGTATCAAACAATAACAAACACAATAAGTTTGTACAATAAGTAATTATAAAAGTAAAGCAATATTGAAATTAAGAATGAGTATAGATCAAAGATGATGATAGTAATCAGTGCAATCAGTTTGTTTGCATTTCGTCCAACTTATAGCCAAACCTCTGATTCTTGTTTGGGAGTAGGATGATGTTGAGGATCGTTTGGGTAGCGAATCGTAAATACGAAGCTCATGGGATTGATGCAACATTAACGATACACACACTCTGTTACAAATTAATGTAACAGAGCCACGTTAAAAATGTATGAACAACGGAAAATACAAATGTTGCAACAATATACCATTTATGATAATAAATACCCTCTGACAATGTCAATCTACGAATTTGTGAGTTCTTTGCGAGCAGTTCGAAGCCCTGACGATGATACCTCGTTGTCGAATTAGCTCGTCGCATGGGACTCTTCAGGTCGATTACAGCTTCATGCTGATGACCTTCCCCATCTACCTACACTGTCCTCCCAGTAATATTGACACATGCGTGGTTACATTGAATCAGGAAATCTCTTGGATCCCCACGTGGGCGAACCACTTAATATTGAATGCTGGCAAAAGTAAGGCCATTATCATGGGCAGTGCCAAGATACACAGCCATACTTGACACGAACATTATTGAGTATATCGAGTTCATAGCAGACGCCATTTCCTTTCACAATAATAACTCTTAAAATGAACCCCAGACGTGATTCGTAAATTGAACTTTGGAAGGGAAACAGCCTTAAAATTGACACTTTTTGGACACCTGAAGTTCACTTTGCGAGGTGTATTTCTTCAAAATAGTTATCAAAGATTAGATTCCGAAAGTCGATCGCGGAGCAGGAGGTCCAAAAATCCAATATTCCCGGGTGCACGTTCCACGCGAAAGTAATTTCTCGTGGAAAAAAGCGAAACGAGACCCTCGCGAGAGCTAAACGATCGGCATCGCGCCGCGAGGCCTGCCGAATCAACGGAGACGACAGATATTTTAGGGATGCCTCGACACCCCGACCTACGCTCGATCCCAATTCAATGCGAGGATAATGAAATTTTTCCGCTCGGCGATCCCCGAGCATTTTCGTTCGTCTTTCACCCACCTGCTGCCCCTCGCCCCATCGACCAGACCTCGTCTATCCCTTTGTTCTCCTCCCGCGACCCATAGTCAACATACCTTAACCCCATTTATCACACCCCTTATTTCTCACACTTTTCCGGCTGTCTCTTTTTCTCTCTTTCGGTCGATCCTGTTGTTTACACGAACGCGTGCACGCGAAACAAGGGAACCTATGGGCAGTGGGGGGACGAAGCAGAGTGGAGGACTCGGACGATTTCGATGGTAGGGGGTGACGTGCTCGATGGCCACCGCACGATGGGGTATTAGAAGGACCCCGCAGGCGAGAGGACGACGACCACCGGTTTTCCCTCTCTTTTTTTAACGAGCCGGTCACGTGTTTCCGCAATTAAACCGAGAGCACCGAGCCCTTCGACAATGGCCTACAAACAGGACCGTGTACGCGCGCGGCACATCGAACCCGGGCTTCGTGCACTCGTCGCGCGCTTATGGCCGGACCGCGGCTGAGAGAATAATTAATCGCGCGTTAATTCGTCGCTGTCTGTCGAGCCAGCCGGAACAGGGTGTCTGGCCGGGTCGAAGAGAGGAGGGCGAAACGTGCTACCCGGACTGGAAAAACGCGTTCGGTACGATTGTTCCGGGAAAGTTCTTCATTCCTGCGCGAACGACGGCTGCGTCGCTTTTCCCGCGTTTTATGGCCACTGTGGCTTACAGGAAATGGAACTGCATTTTTGAAACTGTTCTCCGCTCGTGCACGTACGTGGCCATTGCTCTAGAAACGGTCAGTCGAATATTTCGGGGCTGCTTGGTCTTTCCAAAATTAAGTGAAATTTCGTCGATGCTGAAATGTACCCGACTTCCCGCTGTTTGGTTTCTTTTTTATTATTTTGACGTTTGATACGTTCACTGCCAGATCAAAATTAAATTTGATTTTAAGTAATTGTAAACTAGATCATCTAGAATTTATTTTTGTAGCTTTGCTAAAATTAAATTTGCTGAACGTCTCAATTTGAGAATTTTTCTAGTTCCATAGTGGGAAATCCTGTCACCCATATATGGCGGTCGAAGCAAAGCTATACGAGTATGCCTTGAAAAAGCAATGTGATTTTTTTAATAACTATGATCACGAATTTGCGAGCTCAGATATTATGATGTGGAAAACGTTATAAAACTTATATGGACAAGTTTGCAAATACAGTTTAAATCCGTCGCCATCGCTGCTAATGGACAATAAACAGACAACGACGGTTAACGCTGAGACAACAGCATGGTTAACATCGAAACCTCTCTGAAGTATTACGAATACAAGTTCCAAGAAGGCAGTCGAATATGAATAATAGAGTGTACAAAGGTCTAAAGACCTGCTGTAGTCTGGATAAAATCACTCAAGACCACTTCTCACAATGTAAATAATTCAAAGCAAAAATCCAACTTCCAACGTGTGTCTATAGATCCGAAGACACCGTCAAACGGTGTGATAGCCCCTCAACGATCTTGAGGATTTGCTTCCAACTATACTCAGTTTACTTGAACCTAGAGATATTGTATATTACGTACTGGACGTAAAAATCTAGTAATTCGTCGATTGCCATTTACATATATTCTCCAACTGAAATTATTATTTTTATTTGACACGTAAAGACCGACCCTATGTTTGTTATTCTTTCGTTGTTCAAAATTTTCATCTAGATACATGATCAATGTAAAGTTTCGTTCAATATCAACGTCCCTAGTATCGTAAATTTTTCGAAACAGTGAAGTTGACGAACCCTTAAGCGAGTCGCACAATTTTTCGCGGGAACTGCTATTAGTTTAAGCCCGCTAAAAGTACCAGAAGCCTATGTATATACTGTCGATTCGAGGAGTACGTTGGAAGCGTGGGACCAGTGGTTTGCGGAACAGGTGCGCGCACGGGTCCATACGATAGGATCAGTGCTTTCGGAGTCGCCATTCCGGCGCTCACGATTTCAGTCGAATGGCCTTTAATTAACCCGGCTTTAGGGGCGTAAGCTCGTTATCTTGATCTTGGGGGGTCGTCGAAGTCGCAGGGGTCCCTTTACTTACGCCCCGACCCCCGCCAATGAGCGTGCCGCGCACGTGAGTGTCTGCCTTCCTGGCGTATTTCATGTCCGCCGCTGCAACACGTATGCCCATGAATCACGCGTTATGATTCACTGGACGATTTCGACGGTCAGCTGGTAATTACACATTTCGGGAAACGAGGAACCGTTATCGGCGGACGCTGCCACGCGCGGAACGAAACGACAAGACAGTTTTACACTAGCTAACTCGATACCAAATCTTCCATTACTACGCGAGATTATTATTCTTCGATAATACTTAGCAAAGTAAAATGTTCTCGATTGTCTAAAAGTAGTATGTTGTCAGAATTCGATGCAAACTCTGAATTATATAAGGGATTTCTAACGTATTGTGCCAACAGTTCTCGCGCTCGCCAGCAGAGGGCTACGCTCAACTTTCCTGTCTCACAAGTACTCGACCGACCACCTATTCCTATACAGGGTGTTCGGCCACTCTTGGGAAAAATTTTAATCGGAGATTCCACAGGCCAAAATAAGACGAAAATCAAGAACAATTTGTTGATCAAGACTTCGTTAAAAAGTTATTAACATTTGAAGTTCCACTTGTAAAACGGCAATACATATTGCTGCATATTCTTCACTAAAATACGCATTGTTTGCCTTTCGAAACATTAAAATCCTCCAGTCCGTTCAGGAGTTATGATGTTTTAAAAATACTCATGAAATTTCAGGGGAACATATCAACGTATGATCAGACATTTTCGGTAAGGAATTTTTTTCTCGGAAGTGCGTAGGATTTCGGGGGTATGTCTATTCACCAAAAATGATTGTAATTAACCCCTGCAACTGAAAATAATTTTTTTAGAACGATTTGAAATATTTTTTTTTCGTCGAAAAATTTAGGCACCTTCTATTATAGTAATTCGGATAACCAGGTGCCAATTACATCGAATACTCATCTGTTAAAATGAAAAACTGTCACGAATTGCACAAAGAATACCAGACACATAAATATTCTCAAAAAGGAGTCGAAGAATGAACGAAGAATACCGTGACAATTCGATCGTTAAGCAAGCAAAGCTGCCGGATGCCCTAAAAAATCGTGCAAATAACGCACTCCACGGATCCTTATTCCCGCGTTATTCGAAAAAAGGGATCGTTCGTTAGCAGCGGAGGTCCCGAGAACGCTGGAAATCCCTCTGGTATGCCGGCAGGTGGTCGGTACGATCGTCGAACACCAACGTCCCTTCGTATAACGCTGAGTAAATGCACGCGGGGGATTCTCGAAAACATTAGAGGCGTCGTCCAAGGTACATAAAGAGACAATTAACTCTGGGCCAGGAAGGGGAGCCCGAGGACCACCGGAGTGCCGCGGATGAAAGATAAACTTTGCGACGAGAAGGGAGTAGATTGAGGTTCCCGCGGGACGTCGGACGTGGCGGCGTGTGGGCCGACGTCTCCTCGCAATTCTCGCGGCTGCGGCGATCGTGTATGCACGAAGGATACGGGGGGAGGGCGGATGAGCCCCCGGTGCAGCCGGCGTCGAGGCGCTCGAGGTGGAGGGTCTTGACGACCGCGGAAAACAGAGGTGGAAAAAGGGACGAGGTAAAATGAAAAGAGGAAAAGTACACGGCGGGAAAGAAACGAGAGAGGGAGCCAAGGAAATTACTCCTGTGGGATGGGCGACGGGAAGAGCCAGAGTGGATAGATGGCGCCCAGGAGGGTGGTAAGACTCCGGGGCCAGCAAGTGGTTCGAACGTCGTCCGGATGCATCGTGTACCGTCGTCGTATAACTCGTTGGGAAAGCGTGTGGACGCCTTCAGCGAGCGAAACGAACGACGACGGTCCTCTTGCTCTCGATCCGACCAATTGGCTCGTTCTCGTCATTGGACCGGAAGAACCGACCGACCGCACCGGGCATCGATCGCTGCGGAGTCTGGACGGAACGACGGATAACGAGGAACCCGTGGAGGAGGACGAGCAGAGACCGATCGTCGACACGATCGCTAAGGTAAGAGGTCCGAGTGGCTATGTACGTTTTCCTACTCGTGAAAACAGTGAAGCGAACGAGTGTACCACTCCGTGCCGCGGGAACGTTGGACGTCATCGTGTTCGCCGTTGTCGAGGGACGACGACGACGACGGTCGCGCGGAATCACCGGAGTGCAAGAAACGCTGACGCCGAGCGTCGTCCGGCGAATTCGAAATGGCTGGAGGGACAAGATCGAATAGGGCACGGCGGGCGAGACGAGGACGGGAGTAGAATCGAGGGGGGAATACCGTATCATATTCGTACGGCGTTCCCATTAGACGGTCGAACGGCAAGAAGAATTTTGAGAAAGGCGGACGTAAGGGAAACGAGGAACCCGATGCGGAACTGCCTCGGTCGGGATTAATTTCCACGAGTCGACTCTTCGGCTGGAAAGGGTTCGGGTAAGGCCACGGCGGAAGATCGAACGACGACCACCGTCGTACGACGCTCGTAGATAACGCCTACTGCCTCGTCGAGCACTTCCGGAAACGTACACGCTCTCGGAACGGGAAGCGTCGGTGACTCAACGACCGCGACCCGTGTCCGGGCTTTCCCGACACGGTCGACGAGCTACGACGCACCTAGAACGCGAATCGAATTAGACTGCATTGATATTATCGCTGATACCACCGTTGAGAAATATTAACGATTGCATCAATCGAAACTCTATTAATTATTTTTGTAGCGAAGAACGATACGTCGCATGGGAAACGGGGACAAAATGAAGCAAAAGGATATTTTTCTAAGTAACGAATATTGTTTATATGAGTTGCTATATCATCAGTTAACAGTTCAAGGTACAAGGAATCGTAAAAATTAACGAGAAAAGCTAAG
The DNA here is from genome assembly GCF_051014445.1 of Colletes latitarsis. Classification (NCBI taxonomy): domain Eukaryota; kingdom Metazoa; phylum Arthropoda; class Insecta; order Hymenoptera; family Colletidae; genus Colletes; species Colletes latitarsis. The sequence goes on along the minus strand of NC_135139.1, from coordinate 16,467,797 downwards.
TACAAACTTGTTGAATTTTATGACAACTGAATCTGTGCTATCAAGAATATTTTCAATCTGATCTACAACTGAATGTATACGTATAGAATTGTTGTTTTCAATAATTAACATTGCAATGTTATTAGCTGTTTCATTCGGATCCTTATATTCCTCTTTCTGATATAAACTCGACAAAAAATAAAAATAAGATACCACCTGATGCTTGAGCAATGCTGTCAGAAAATAAATCAGATGGCGAATGTACTGACCCTAACAGTGAATAAATATTATTTTTTGTTAAACATTCTTTTGTTATTATTTGCTGTTACACCTATCATCACACCTGTAATCAAAGTCTATAAACCTAAATTCACAAATAAAATTTAGTCGCTGTACTTTGATTTTTTCCCCATCTTTGCAACAGAGTAACGCTTGTTTTCTCGTTACTTTTTCCTTTTCCTGAGAGGAGCACACGATTCGAAGATCAAGACGGAAGCTCTTTGCAGATTCCTCGAGGACAGGCACGATGCGGGCTTTAAGCGGAGGCATCACCGTGGAAAATGAAGCTTCCTAGTGAAATTTCCTTCAGATCTTCCACCCTCCGTATCTGAAAGAGGAACGAATCGGGGAACGCAGGAGGGGGCCACGGACCAAGTGGAAGAACCGAACGTGGTGTTCCGGGGTACGCGGAGCTCGGATCGATGATATTAACCTGATTATACGGCCTTCGATCCACAATTTTCCGAATCACCAGCATCACGCGCGCCATTAGCTGTCGGCCTTTTTTTGCGACGATTATCGAACGGGAGGACGTCTTCCAATCCTGCCGGCAGACGGAACGGAGGAGACTCCCTCAGGCTCGGCCGTCCCTCTCGCGTCATCCCTTCGTTCGAACCCGCACCATCGGATCCTGGGGGAGGCCGCTAATGTGCTTCGAACACGCCGCGTGTCTCGGCATATTAAACATCTCGCGAGGCCGCAAATTCGACTGGATACACTTCCTTCCCCCAGGGGGGGATCCAATGGAAGGACGTCTGGTAGACCTTGATGGGCCACGGACTCCCGAACTAGGATGCAACGCTTCGCCCTGCTTCACGAAACATTGCCCTTATCGTTAATTACCATTACACTATGCACGTTAACACCTCGATCTTTAAGAATAAAATAACACTCACGTGTGTGTAAAGATATCGGGTTCTTTGCACCCATCTCTGATGTTTTTAGAAACTCGAACAGCCTACGTTGCAACTACAGCAGTGATTCGTAAAATGAACATTATTCCCATGTTAGCATGTATAACAGACGCGAATTTCGACATCAGATGTTTATACACAGCGATATCATCGAGTATCTGACTCGCTTTCACGTTTGTTAAGTGTCCAATTTACGAATCACGTCTGGGAGCTCATTTTAAGAATCATTAGAGTACAGTATGATCGCTCTGGTTCAATCCCTGTACAATTACTAGCATGTTTGATATCGGGTTCTTTGCACTTATCTCTGATTCGAACTCAAGTAAACTACGTTGCAACTACAGTGTTGATTCTTAAAATGAACATCGTTCCAAGGTTGGTACGTTCATTTTTCGTACGATGTGAATTTTTACACGAACAGATTTTTGTACACAGCCATATCATCGAGCATCTGAGTCGCCTTCACGTTTGTTGAGTGTTCAATTTACGAATCACGAGTTCCAAATCTTAGCGTTCCCTCTTTCGAAAGACTACTCTGCTGCTAGTGTGTATTTGATCTTTATAGATAGAGACACGTCGTTCTGTGAAAGGAGACGCAAGAACAATTCGAAGCTTTCCTCAGGAACGGCGTAATTGCGAACATTCAGAAGGAAGCGCAAAAGGGAAATGTATACGTAAAAACGCGTTCTTTCGCGGGGCGTCTCGTTACGGTGGTTCGGTCAAAAGCGATACGTCGTCCCGGCGGCGACCGCCGCCTCGTAATGAAACGCCATTATTAAATTGAAACACCGTTTGAGGCGCGTACGCCGTGGAACAATCCTCCGTTCTCATTACGCGACCGGCGCGACCTTCCCTGGCCCTTTTCCCGTGTACGTACGTGCCATTCTAGGCGCATATATTTTAATTCAACGCACCGCGAGCGGGAGATTAAATTTCGCGCCGCGGAACGGGGCGTTACGGGCGAGAAATTTCAAAAAGGGACGAAACGGCGAGCCAGCGCGCTCCTGAATTCATTTTAGGACGGTGGTTCTTAACTTTTTGAAGCTCACGGGATAGTTTAATAATGGCTCGCGTATTGATCCTGACGGGCGACGAAACTTTGCAGCTGCCTTCTCCAAAATATTTTTGGTCGCGTCAACCCCTAACCGATACAACTAGTCTTAAGATTCACATGTAGACAGGACTAGATTCTACACATGAAAACAATAAGAAAAATATGTTGGTATAATCTTTGAGGCTATTTGAAATCCATTGTATACAAAGTATCTATTAATAACGTTGGTTAAGACAGTCAATGATAAAACGTCTCCAGGCCTGTATTCAGATGCAAGAAGCTCATTTCGAACATTTGTTGCGAAGATGAAAAATACAGTGTGTTAAAAAAGAAACTCGCCACAACTCGAAAACGAGGTCGAATAAGACGTATGTTTCGTACGAATTTTTTTTATTGTTTTCATGTGTAGAATCTAGTCCTGAAGTAGGTCCCACATCCTACGTGACACCCTGTACATAGTTTACAGTCAATTCATCTTTCGAATAAACCAAAATTACATTACATCTAGACTGTTGATATAATCGTCGACCTTACAAGTCGCTAAATTTTTAGAATCGCGATAACGTAGACGGTATAGACGATCCAAGCGTCAACTTTGCAGCTATGAGCAGTGAAAGGATCTCGAACAGCTCTTCTCGACCGGTCCATAACCCTCGAACGGTCGTAACAGGTTAAGAATCGTCGTTTCGGGGGGCGGGCAAGCTCGCGCGCGCCGCGAAAGAAGACATTAGAGCAGAAGAGAGAGATAAAAGGGCCGAGCGGGTAGAGATTACCCCTGGGGTGGACCGAGATCGTTGGAATTTTATGCCGCGTCAGTGGGAAAGTCCGTCCCCTGGCAAACGAACGCCGCCCCCGCTTTCCGCCTATGCTCGCGCGAGTAACACGACCGTGCCGTAGCCGCTCGCGACCGCAAAATTGTTGGAGCTGACGCGTGATTTTCTGCGAGCGTTTCCGTACCGCCGCGCGGCTATTCGGTTTCCTGTTTTTCTCCGTAACACGTGCTCGTCTGCGGTTCACCGACGGCGAACGGGACGGGGACAGTTTCGCGGAAACGGTTACTAAAAACTGCGTCACGTACGCGGGATCGAGAAGGTATTGACTACGATTCTATACACACGGAGTTCTGCGGATAGTTTGTCCTGGTTTCCACGAGCTCGACGCAACCTTCGATACGCTGGAATCTTCTGCCTTAGAAAAGCAAAGAAAACTACGAGGATCGAGCAACGACGTTGGAACCGTAAATTATCCAGTTAATTGTCATTATTTTTTGTGACAGGATTTACCATTATGGAACTAGAAGAATTAATTCTCAAGTTGGATAGGATTTGTAAATTTTAGCAGTGTTACAAAAATAAGTACTGAAACAAATTTTAGGTTACAGACGGGTTAATGACCTTTGGGGATGAGGAAAGGTTGCTGTTTATACAAAGATAAGACAATTGAGCGATTCAACGGATTTTATGCCACGGAATGAATATTTGTCCACTGCTAGGGTCCTGTCCGTGTCGCGTACCTCGCGTCCAAGTCTGCAATGAATGGATTAATAAACCCCGTGGTTCTATGAGAGGACAAGTTACAGTGGGTTTGCAACCCTTGTTCCCTACTCGTAAAGGCACATTGGGGCGAATGCTTCCCAGAAAAGGTGACCCAAAATACCTACGGAAATTAAGAAACATAGCAGCCATCTACGCGGAGTCTACGCGCGCAGAAATCTACCACGGTTGACCAAATTAATTTAGAAAAATTAGACCTTCTACAAATTAAATTATAAGGGAGAGCATTATTCAAATTAGTACCTTTTATTTCTGGTAAACTGTAAATTACGACTGGGACTATTGGAATATTTTATATGTAGTGTACTATGAACAAAGAGAGTCAAAGGGGTGAAATGTTATTTGGAATATTTAAAAGACTCGATTCTTATTGTTTGTTTGCCGAGAAAAATATGTAGTCTGTCTTGTCTATCACAACTGATCATCTAATTGGTTGAACGATTTATATTTTTCTGTAAAAAAGAGGACAAAATTTGATATCAAATTATGCTTAGTTTCCGATGTAAATAGGAAATACATAGGAGAGAATTTTCAGTTTCCACGGTATTAAAACAGTCTAACAATGCGTATTAAAAATAATAAAACTTTACACGCGTGCAGTTCCGAAACTACTACTGTTTTATCCACAATTGAACCACTGTTGGCAGCGGCAAAGCTTCCCCTTTGAAATGGTTTTCGGTTTTTGTCGATCCGACTTTTCGTTTTCGAGATATCGTAATTTATGTAAACGGTAATTTTTTTTAATTCGACCGTCTCACTGTCCGGCTCGCGTATAGTAGCCTATTCACGCGCAATAAAAATAGTTAAACTTTAGACGCGTGTAGTTCCGAAACCACTAGTGTTTTATTAAGTATTGAACCATTGTTAGAAGCGGCAAGGCCTCCCCTTTAAAATGGTTTTTGGTTTTTGTCGATCCGACTTACCGTTTTCGAGATATCGTAAGTTATGTAAAAGGTAATTTTTAAAATTTCGCTGTCTCTCGCTTACCCGGGTTAGAAAAGGCTATTAAAGCGCATTAAAAATTCTATAACTTTAATTACGTGCAGTTTCAAAATTATTAACATTTTCCCCATTATTGAGCCATTGTTAGCGGCGGTAAAGCTTCCTCTTTGAAATGGTTTTTGGTTTTTGTCGATCCGACTTTCCGTTTTCGAGATATCGTAAGTTATGTAAAAGGGTATTTTTCTTAATTTGACTATCTCTGTCTTCGTCTGACGCGTCGCGTCGTACCTCCTTGTCGCGCGTGAGTCGAGACAGTCACGTGACTAGGAAGTCGTAGTATTTCCAAGAATTTACTACGCACTGTTTACTATCTACGCGCGCGGGGGATGAATAAACTCGCGCGAGCGCAACAAAAACGTAAACAAACTTCGGACCCTTATATCTTCGAAACTAGCCACCGCATCGACTTGAAATTAAAATCGCTATATCTCCGGAAGTAATAAAGCTATCGACTCTCACAAACGCTCATTTTAAAGGGCATTTCATCCCCTATCAGATGACTATACTAGCTACTACAATTTTTGCTATCTTCTATATTTATTTTGACATTTACTTTGACGCTACATACCTAAATAAGTTTCAACAATTCCTATTGATTATACGATTGATGCGAGATAAAACTCGATTATAAATTTTTCATTTTATTGAAAATGAATTTAAATTTCTAACAATAATAATACGTATACGTTTTAATATTTACAGCAAGAGTATTACTGTCGATGAAAATAAATAAACGCATTATTATTTAGTAAACATTCTTTTTCGCAGTGATTACGGAAATACCCGCGACTGTGATTTCTATTTCAGGGAAACGATCTCGCGATAACGTCACCGAATCCAAGTATAACCGAATTCGAACGTATTTAGCCCCGGTATCGATAAATTCTTGATGCCCCGAAAGACGCGATCGAATCGACGAACGGAATCCGACGGTCCTAAAAGTTCTCGGTGGCTTCGATTTCCCTCCCCAGAAGCTCGCAGCCGTTCGATACCGGAGGGGGCTGATAACGAGCTCGAATGTCAGGTTCCGACGCGCAAATATCGGCTTTCCATCCAATATTACTCCTTCCTTACCTCTATAAATATTTCACGTATCTCCGCGCGCTATTAATAAACCGTCGACCTTGTCAAAGACCGAGGAACTCGGCGTTCGACGTTCGATTCTCCCCCGCGTTCTTCGTCCGGTTCTTCCGCGCAAATTAACGAGACGGAGGGCTGGGGGTACGCGTCTCGAGATGCCTTTCCAATCGTCAGCATCTGCAGAATTCACGGTGCATTAACTGCGTCGGTACGCTCGACGATGGAACGTCGACGCTCACGGACGCCCCCGCGTACGACGCTGCATCAAACGAAAACGGGAAAACGATCCCCCGCGAATTATTTATACGATTTCCGCTCGAATTCAGACGGTCGGCCGAACGAAGCGCAAGAATCGGTCGACGATCGATGAAAAGGAATTGTTGTACCGTCCCTCTCTTCGCCCGATTCTATTACACGCCAATAACTCGCGCGACGACTATTCTCGATTTTCTATCGACGCGCTCTATATTCGATTTGAGGGGCCACTCTCCGATATTTCGAACCAAAAACGATAGGTCCGGTATAATATCCTTTCTTTTCTTTTCTTTTGTGAAATTGACAATGTCGAGATAAAAATCGTGCAACTCTCGATGGAAAAGAGATAGGACGACGTATCTTGGATGAGATTGAAACCGAAATGTTGCTGAGGGGAAAAATATAGACAACGTAACACGAACTATTTTTTGTTTTTAAAATTTATGCTGAATTTTAGATTTTTGTCCATTACCATGCGTGGATATATATTCATGTGAAGTGTAAAAGTTTAAATTACACTATAATAAGAAAGGTTCACGTTTTGCGACATTAAGAACTAAAATAAAAATTGAGATCTGACATTTTAAGTTTTCTAATTTTTTATATGTCACCGGAATCTTTTCTTCCGCAGCTCGTAATCTTAAAGAAAGTGCAAATTAAAAAGATTGATCTTCCGATCTGCAATTACCAGACTGCCCTCCCATTGGCCCTGTTATGCTAGGCGAGCGTTTTATCGACGTTTCCGTCACGGCGAACCGTTTCAACCGCGTCGCTTGCCCGGAAGCGGGACGCGTTATAATTTTTGGAAGCAATTACCGAGCGCGAGAACGACGGCCTTGAGCGACGGTTCTTGAGAAAATTAAAGTGCGAGTCGAGGAGTTGCCTCGCCTAATTAAGAAATCCATCCGCATCTTCGCCTTTCAAGATCGGAGCAGCCCAGCGCCGTCGTCGTTGCTGGAAACGACGGAGATAAGGCCGTAGAAAAAGGGAAAAGAGAGAAAAAGAGAGGGTAGGAGAGACATCGAGAGAGAAAAGGGGACCGAAATGGTAAGAACCGTAATTAAATCGGAGCAAAATCCCGCGGAATAATTAATTGGAGAGCTCCTAAAGTATACCGGGCGCGTCGGTGGACGCGTAACGTCGTTAGCCAAGGGCCTTTCGAGGGTCGTAAACCCCGTAGGCGGCCCTTTGGTAACCGTCCTCCCACTTCTCTCTCAAGAGGGCTCGCCTCGAGAGCAAAATGGAAGAAGAAAGGGTGCCAGTTTGCTTCTAACTTCCCGGAAAACGAAATTATTCCTGTTACGCATGTACGAGCCCTTGTGCGATGTAAATACAATGAAGCGAAGCGACGAGTGCAAAGACGTGTTTCCTCGATTCCACGAATAGTAACCTAAAACGATTCGACACGAGTAGACGATTTATATTTATAATTCGTCGTTTGAAAATCTAAAAGTAACATATATTCGATAAATATAAAATATTCAGTAAAATTGTTAAGAATTCTCAGCTATCTGGGTGTTCTTAATAATAGATTCTGCTTTAAATTCGACGAATTTCGAAGCTAATAATATAATACACTCGCAGTAATAGGGAAAGAATAGATGTTTAGTAGATAGGGACAATACAACGAAATATTATAGTCGCACGGAGCATCGTCCAATTGCCAATTTTCGAATTTGATAAAATTTTGTTTGCGGAGTATTGAGAAATATTACACTCGTAGTTTTCGGTATTAGTTTATATTGAATTTCAAGGGATGGAAACTACCCTGAATATTGCGGATGAATTTAACCTTGTAATACTACCGAAGCTCGCGTTGCAGCGTACAGAGCTTGAAAACTTGATATTAATTACGTGCGTCATACTCTATAGATTTTTACAATGTTTCTCGACAGTGAAAGTGGACATTCAACAAAATTTTGTCATACATCATCGACTTGTTTTTACAGGAAAAATCACCTACTTCCTAGCAGAACTACTGGGGGCATCCTGTATAGTCACCATGGACCATAATGGCGCCAACGATTCGATGTTATCTAGCAACAAGTCTTTTTAATGTCTTCCTGAAACTCCTTTCAGCCAGTTCGTGGATAAGTCCACGTCTGTTTTCCGGATTTTAGACAATTCACTTTCACTTTTCGTTTCCATAATTTCCAGTTTATTTATAGCAATCGGTTACTGTCTTCATGCGAGAGAGATAGAAACAAGGACCACCGCTATCAACTAGAGTAGAAAGAGTTCCCAAATTTTTAGTTGTACCAAAACTGCACGTATTCGCGACTGAATATGTCTGATAATCGTATCGTAGCGATCTCTATGGTAAAATGAAAATTGTCGTGACTTCGAACAGGAAAAGATGGCGATAGGGGAATGTTTCGTGCACGTGTAAAGGTTTGGATGGTTCCGATGGCAACCGCACGTCGGATGGCCGCTGGTAATCCTAAGCAGCGAAAACCTTTTTGCTAGGAAGCCCGCCCCTTGTTCCCCCTAATTAGCGGATGTTGGAGCCGGTCCAAGAACATCGGAGATGGACGAGGCCAGGGGACAGACGCTCGAACCGCAAACGTTTCGCATTCCAGGCAGCCGCACAAATCTCGGGGACGCGCGTGTGGCGTTCTGGCCTAGGAACAATCGCCGCGGACACCGACGCCTGCACTCCTGACGAGGGATGCTTCGAGCCAGCATGGCGGTTTCGGACCTCGATCCCCTTCGTTGCCTCTTCACGGATCGACAAACGCGTCTCCGACACTCGATTACCGCTACGCTTCTATAATCATCTCTGGACCGTTTGCGTGCCACGATTTTCCTCAAAATTAATGCTCGGGCAAATACGTAACTTCGCCGGGGGGATAGGGTTGCCCGTGAAACTTTCCTCCAAGTTCCTAATTCTAATTCTTGGCGCTAACGTCGATCAATATTGATCATTAGCCGTGAATCCACGCGGGTCTAGGCAACCGAATTATCCGTTCTACCGTGCAAGCGTCGTAAGCAAATATCGTTCGTCCTTACAATCATCACCATTTTTTAAACACTCCTTCTAGGTGTCCTACTTTTTTAATTTAATTAAATATTAACCCTTTACATAATATGTAACCATAGCTCGATTCGAGTTTCATTTTATAAGAATAGAAATTTAATTTAGAAAATATATGAATAAAATTTAAATTATTCGTATTTGTTTATTTTCAGAAGTCACGTCATTGCAGAATAATATATGACCATTTTTGACAACATTAGTTACGCGCAAAGTTTTATAAAAATCAAAGCGTAATATGTTTCGTGTTAGAATAAGAACGTATCGAATTGTAAAAGTTTTCGGTTGGTGAAAACAGCGAACACTTCAACTTGCCCGATTATTGTCGGCTTTCGTTGCTCACCCGGTAATTCGTTGAGCCAATAGACGAGCTTGTCGCAGCAACAAACTCGTAAAGTGGATAATACCCGACCATCGAACGCATCGCAGAGAAAATCCGTACCTTTTCACTGTTCCCGCAATGTTGGCCGTGCCACGTCGCCCGACGGAACGTTCCATCGTAAATACATTCCGTGGAGCGATCAGGTGGCCGGGCCAATAGCATTCCTCGCATACTTCGTCGCTCGAATAAGGGTGGAAGCGATGCATCGTACGAATCGGTGACACTCGGTTGCGGCAGAGACCACGCGGTGTACTCGTGAAAAGAGAAAGCACGATAAACGAATCTCGCAAACTCCACGTCAATTGGTTCCCAACATGCACGTAGAATATACAGAATGTATTCGTGAAACGTGGGACCCCGGTTCGACGATGGATTCGAAACACGGAGACAATGGAAAAAGTTCGTACAAACGCGTGTCCCACTTGATTTCGTTCCTGCGTTGGCCATTTTTGCGCTCTTCGAATTCTTCATTACGAATCAACCGATCCTGAGTTGATTCCATTGTTCGATAAGCTGCTTTTTGTAACAATATTTTTGATATTCCAGAAGTCCAAGTCAGAAAACATCTAGCAAATAGGATAATATCAATTTCGAAGAGATAATAACTACGGTAAAATAGCTGAAAATAGCGATTTTCTCCTTTTTAAATTTCTGTGTATAATTCTTACACAAAATATTTCTTGCCGCGGAACGTATACTTTGGAAGTTATTCCGGGCTGGACAAGTTACACAAGTCCCTCAGTATAATCTGTCAAAGGTCTCAAGACGCTTTGAATGAAATATAGGAACTCAAGAAGTCTCAAAACGTGCGCCAAGACCTTCATGCTTGATAGTTTAAATATTTTGCAAAGTCCGCGAAGATACGTCTCGGGCGTATTAAGAGCCTTCAAATTTTTAGAAGTCTCGAAGCTCCCGAAGTTCGGAAAAGATTTATGAGAAGTGAGCAGACCGAAAGTTGAAACAAAGAAACGTGCATTAAACGGGCTGAGAAAAAAAATGCTCCGGTGCCATAACGATAGCGGAAACCAGAGTCGTTCAAAGGTTTCGAAACTTTTCAAGATAGACGACGCTTTCGAGATGTTAAAATTCTGGTGACGACTTACGCGACGTGACTTTCTAGTCATCGATGACTGACGATAAATTGACTTCCAAAAAACGGAGGAAACCTTTCAAATTGTCCGCGAAATAAAACCTTGTGGCATACCCGCAATTTTACTTCCCTGTCTAGATATATTTTCTTTAACATCTAATCGTGGGACTTAATTTTTTTGGCTCCTCGGTGGAAAATCGTATATTCTATAATTTTCTCAGAATTCGATCTATTCCTTAATTCGGTTATCAGTACGTGTTCGAGTTGTAGGTTTAATTTTTCCCCGTTTCCGCATTGATAGCGTCGCGGATGAAACACGAGCTGGGTGTCGAGTGGCGGAGGAAAACACGAAGAGGTCGAGAAAGAAGCGTGGAGAACGTGCAAAAAGAAGAGACGTGGGGCCAGAAAAAGTGTCGGAAAAACAGGAAAACGGTACAAAAATTATGACACGGGAAAAGGGAAAAGAAAAGGGTCGACGACACGCGGGGAATGACGGAGGTCGCAGCGCCGAAACGCGTCGGTATTTATGACGTCGCAATGCGGCGAGTCCGCGTTTAAAATCGACCCAGTTCCCCGTAATCGCGAAAATCGACCAACTACCGCAGTTTCGACCCTCGACGATATGCGTTTCCGTCCCTTGGCGCAGATTCGACTCGCTGTTCCGCGCGGAGCTCGGGCGTTTCTGGACGACGACGCTTTCAGCCGGATACACGTCGCGAACGCGACATTTGCATGATTTCGCAGTTGCATAACGGTACGCGACGCGGATTGCTTAAGTTATTCTCTTTAGGGGACTCGACGATTCGGGGATCGCCTTACCGGCGCTATCCGGCTGGCTGAGGCTCGCCGAAAAATACCACTCGATCGCGCGAATCTTTTTAACAGCGTGCAAACGAGATTACGTCTACGCGTTAATACCCAACCAGAGACAAATTCGAATGTTCGTAATTAAAAGGGAATTGCTAATGGGAGCGTTATTATTCGTTGCAGACGCGAATTCACTCTTCGAAAGCACGATCGAGTCGTCGACTTTTAATATCGAGTACTGGGCTTGGGACACGAGGAGAAAATTATTAGAAATATTACGTGGCGTTGGTGGAATTATTAATAGTAATGTGACGTTCTTCGAAGTGGTCATTTGGTGGTATATGAATTGGAATGCAGTAATGAATCTTAAAATGAAATAACGCAATTTGAAAAATAAATATGCCAACTCAGGAGCGATGTTCGTTTTAAAAATCATTCCTAATTCTGAGTTTTGATAAATAACAATTCTCCTGTAAATCGTTACTGTTAATTCTGGGTTATGTTTGTCCCATACTAGAACCCTTTCCAATAGATAGTAGATCTCAAACATCTTCACACCTTGTCAAACCTCGTCTGCCTTATTTTCGATATAAGTACAATACTCGTTACATCAGCAATTTTATACCAAAACCATCAGAAAAATGAATCCCAATTTAAAGCAACATATTTCACAATAAAAATTTGAAACCATTCTTTGGGGCATTTTGGGAGTATCGAAAGGTTTGAAGAAGATCTTTGAATGCACTGTTCTTTTCGACCAGTGGATCGTCGAATTCGTCAAATTTGTCGTTTGGATTCGAACGTTATCGGAATGTTGACAAAACATGTCCACCCGCGTGATTTAATTAGGGCGATGCGCCAGTTCGCAAACGTTGGCGCGCGAGTCACGTCAAACGGCTCGAATGGGTCGCGAGCGAACGCAAGACAAAGTTTCCAGTTGCCAATAGCGCGCCGAAGACGAATTGTAATTTCTTAATCAACCGCGCACGAGTCACCTCGGTGAATACCAAACGCGTTGGGAACCAATCCCACGGAGTTTCTCATCGTCCGACCGAACTTTGGCAAGATTACGGCTCCACACGGACATTGTCTGGCTGTGTTACGTGGCGTACTCACGCTCGCTCGCCCTAGGGTATTTCATCCGTGCAATAAACACAGTCAGATTATGCACGCGCGCAGACGCAACGTCGCATCGAAAGATCGACGCCTTCGAGGGGGCTTTCGCCTACGACATTAATTAGAAACCCATTTTCTTGTCTTTTTTTACACCTTTAAAAGGACTGTCTCAACAGTTGTCAACTAATAAATATATTCTATCGCTATTCGATTGAAAATTGTCTCTGTTTTAACGAGTAAAAAGAATAATTAGTATTGTATTTTCACGTCAGTTGATTCTCCAACAAAAACCACGCACCGAATTTAGCGTATGCTCCAAATCACGTATAAATAAAATCTATTAAACGGATAAGCGGAATATTTGGAATATCGTGACCCAGATAATGTGGCAATAGTTCATAAATAGGCAATCATCGCTGTCACACGTAAGTGACGCCTCTCGTGAGAATCGGCGCGTCACTAATATGTGACGCGTGGTAGCGAAGATGTTAATCAATATACATAGGTTCTAAAATTATTCCTGTCAACGTTAAATGTAAAGGTTTATTTTCCTTCTATTTAAATCTAAAACTGACAGTTGGAGATCATCGACGTATTGGGCCAAAAAGCTTGCGGAATGAAAAAAACAGGGGTCAAAGGTTACTCACGGTTTCAATATGAAACTCATTATAAGATTGAATCCCGATTATGCAATTGGTCAACGAATTTTTGCCCAACAAGTAAAATAAGTTCAAAAAATATTAGATCGCCTGGCGAATTCTTAAATAAATTAATAAATGAAACATAAAGGAAAATCAGTTCATAAATGAAACAAAAATTATTATCATTCAGAAATAAACTTCAGAAGTAAATTTTTATATGGAATTTTGTTTCAAATGATTCTGCACTCGAAAAACTTCCACGTCAAAAGCTACATTTTTCAGCAGCGTCTGCATTAAAAGAGAGGTATTTCGATAAGTACCTCTTATATTCCTTGGTAATTTTTTTTTTACACGGTCTTACTTGTACGAGGAATACGCGTGTGAAGGTTCGTGCTGATAGGCTTTACAATTTTCTCGAAAAAAAATCTCGAAGGAATTCTATTTTTTTTTTTTTCGGGACTCCGGAAGGCGAAAGGCCCTCCCTTAACGCGCTCTCGTTCTTCGCGGGGAATATATCGCATCATCGCGCGCTGCTTTTCTCGAGCATACTAATTCGCGCTTCGAACGAGAGGGAAAAAGGAGGACGGGTACTCCGGTTACTCTCGCCCCGTGAAACTGGGAAATTATTCTTGTTCGGAAGCAGGCAATTGCTGTTTTGCCGCCGGTTCGGTGTTTTTCTGTCTGGAAATTTTTTTCCCCCAGAGAAACCGCAAGAATTCGACGACGATAGAGTCGGAGTAGTGCGCACTTGTTCCAGCACAGAATTATTGTTTAAACGATCATTGCGATATACAGAGCTTGGAGGAGTCCCGAACGAGGGATTAAGGGAAATTATTCGCGCGAAAATGAATCACTGTAGCACGAGATAAAATTCTGAAAAAATACGCTTTTATATCGCTTTAAGGTAGCAATTTTTTTCTGAAAAGGATGATGAACGGAATTGGAAACTTAACGAAATGGTCAAATTTGCTTGATACAATGGAGGATTTTGACAAATTACTCCACAATAATGTAACTATGCTAAAATCACCCATAATTGTAACATCTAAGAAACACATATTTCTGAAGAACCACGGATCTCTTCTACAAAATGTAAAATACCTGATTTGTGAGTCGTTAACGATCAAGACGTAGACGCGACATGAAACAATGAGGAAGAAGAAGGCAATGAAAATGTTACTTTGGGGTGTATTGATCCAACAGCCGCGAAATGAGCTACTCCGTGTAGCAACGATAAGTATACCTGGTCGATTAGCCTATAACCACTTGATCCGAAGATCACGAGTGTGTTATCTACCGTCTGGTCGCACCAAAACCAAGTTTAGACTCAGAATTGCCAACCGATGCTGCAAATCATCGGGGGAAGGCGCTTGATCCTTTACCGGACTCAGGATCCATTTTGACCCGTGGAACGGTTCATTTTAAAATTGTAAAGATCATAATTTTCACTAAATAATAATAACAGTAGGCACACAAAATATTCGAGTTCAAATTCAGGTCAAAATGGATCTAGAATTCTTCTTGGACCAAGGGTCAAACGACACCATCTTGACTTCGAGTATATTTGGTTATCAGGACCTTTTCTTTTGAATCTTTCTGACTTGAGTCTATCTTAAGTTGATTTCAAAATCGTAAGTTTTCACTAAATAATAATAGTAGGTGGAGAAAACATCGGATTCAGGTCAAAACGGATCTAGAACTTCGCTTGGACCAGGCAACACCTTCAATGCAAGTATGTTCGATTGTCAGGACGTTTTCCTTCGGGTCTTTTCCGCGAAATGGCTGAACCGTCGCGTGTCGGAAGGTCGATAAAAAATGTCAGTAGCGTCGGGAGTACTATTTCTAGCCATCACGTATCGCGCGATTATGCTCGAGTCGTTCCAGTCGCACCGGTGTGCAAACAGACGGACACTGTGGACGTACCGTTATGGGCCTTACGCGAGCTTCTATTTCGAGTAAGCGTGTCATCGTCGTCCTCGAGTGGTGAGCACGGCTCGCGCGTTTACGAGCTCTCTAGAGGCTAGAGCGAGAGTGGGACAGGGAATGGAGGTGAGCTCTCTCCATTCATGCCGGCAACGAGCGCTTCATTGGCCCAGATTAGAACATGAATAGTGCCGGTGGACACACGCCGAGCTCGCAGGTGGATTCGATTTCCGCGTGCACTCACCCTCCGGGAAACTGAGTCAAGAGGACGAGCGTGAAAGATTAAATGGGCTGAGATACGTCGGGCCGGGTCGAGGTGGATCCAACCTTCGCTGGCTGCTGATAAAAGTTTCATCAAAGGCCTCGGGGGTACGTTACCGTCTAGCCGTTTCTTTTTTCAGACTCGCTGCGCGAGGTCGACGCGGCTGGCTCGCGAAGCGCACGTACCTGGAACAAAAAGAACAAACGTGTTACTAATGCTCTATGTGTCTTTGCTATGCTACGTCTACGTTAGGCCTAGAACTCGGAATACTGCTCGCTGATTTGATGTTATACACTTTTACCAACGACTCCCTAATTGTTGATCACATGAGAACAAGTGATGCTGATAAGTATATAATGTTTTTGAAATATAGTCTTCTCTAGTATTTCATTATTTTTAGTTATTAATGTCAAGAATTTTCTGGTTAGAGAGCTGTCTTATGTGATAGAAACGATCATTTCATGAAAATAAAGATTAAGCAGTGTGAAAGTTGGCAACGAATAGTGGAAGATTTCATAGAGAGTTTAAGTTACCAATAATTAGTTATCATTCTGTTATTTCTTAAGAAATATATATACTTAGTAATAAAACAGACTGTATCTACTTAATATCCATCTCAAGTAGAAGTGTAATTTTTTCCGTCTATATGTTACGTTTTCCAACTAAAACCTGACTGCTGTAAAGAAGAAAAATCTGCGGACAGAACACTCCTCCAAGTACCAATTCTAACTTCGTCTCCTCGATTTTCTCCCAGAACTTCTCAACTATAATAAAAAGAAAGTAAAACAAAAGAGCTGTATCTGTCTCTTGCAAGTGACTCGAACCGCGGCCCTGAATTATTTCCTAAATTGACCCAACCAATCGAGGAACAATTTAATTTCGAGACTCGACGAGGGCCAAATACCTCGGAAAAATGAACGTCGGAAGTTATAAAGGAAACTATGTTTCACCTGGCAAAGTCGAGAACCTAAGTGCTCTCTGTAGTATAATGCACCGACTGTATAACGAGAAAACCGGAAAGAGCGACGGAAGTAGGCACTATTAAGTCGTCGTTTATTAACTCGCGGGAGGAAACAAATTCAAGTAGCGAGATGGCCGGAGAGACAGGAACGTCTGGACCGTCGTGAGGGAATACTGAAACTTTTCCTCGTTTTCTTATCCAGAAATGGTCGCGGCTACAAGGGCGCGAGTTCCACGCGTCCCCCCCCCCCCCCCCCAGAAGAAATCTTTCCCGAGGGACGCAGCCTGCGCCTATGGCTGAAACTTCGAAGGCAAGTTTCCCGCGAACTCCAAGTAGCAATCCTTGCCGCTGGCTACGTCTTCGCGGAATTGCAACTTGATGTCCCCTCGAAGCGTCGCGAGCATGCGTGTTACGACTTCCTGCGAGACGGTAACGTTCCTTTCTTTCTCGACTATACAGGGCCACCCACGCAACTGGATCCAGCCATTGTGTTGAAACAGTAGAAAACTTAAAAACGTTTCAACTATTATCTTTTGTGTCGATAGTGCATTGGTCATCTATTATTTTCGTAAGTGAAATCGTTTTGGAAATTTCAATGTTAACTATATTTTTTTTAATAGAATTATATATTTTTATATACGTTAATCGAAGTGCTTTTTTAATGATATACAACAAAGTATTGAGATGCTTGTCGACTCCACATGTAGTTGTCTTTACTCAACTATGCTCTTTGAAACTTGCAGTATAATTACGATTCAAAGGTGTAATAACATAAAACTATACGTGGGTGGTATGTTCTAATACCTACTATCTAATTCTATCACGTACAATTGCTGGTATTATAAATTTTGAAAGCTTATTGCATTTTGATTACTCGTACTCAAATAATATCAGTGGCAAAATATTAAAGAAAGCATTGGTTGTTTCATCATTGATAATTTGTAACAAGTATTACAAGCTCTAAAAGCGAATAATGTGAATATGATTAGCGACAGTTCCCGCACTCGCCAGCAGAGGGCTACGCTCTCAATGCTTCTCTCACAAGCACTCGATCGACCAGCTATTCCTATGTATACACTCTTCCATCGAGCATTAAATGTCCCTGCATCTACAATTCCAACTTTACCTATTTTATTACTTTTCTATAAAACCCACCGAAGGTACGAAAACGCCGTAAATAGACAAGAGTCGTTCCTTTATTTATCCCAGAGGCCTGATTCTTTAAATTTCATTCGCCGTAAGGTTCAGTTCCGTCGTGTTTTGGCCACCGATTAAAACATTCATCGAACTTCGACCGACTTTGTTTCCAAGCTTCTTATTAAATTTCTATCGCGGTCGTGGCATATGTCAGGATAGACCAGCCGCTTTATGAAGCCATAGAGTGTACAAACACGAAAATATCGAGCACCCCAGGTGGCTATTTGCACAAGCTTGGGGTGGAAAACGCAACGAACCGATCCTCGAGAGCCAGATGATCCGTCAACTTGTCCAGAATGTGGCCCAAAATTTCGTTCGGACCTTAAGTCGAATGACCGATGAGGGGATGCCGGAAAAGCTGTTTCCACGAGTAATTGGCGCGAGCGCATCTGTTACGCGCACGACACGTTATGGTAATAAGTATTTTCGATTCCGGGAGGGGCAGGTTTTTCGACCGATCTGTTGGGTTCGTTCGAACGAGAATTGAAGCCGGGTCCGGATTTGGAAATAATTGGAAAGCTTTCTGGCGTGAAACGAGGGATATCGACGCGTCTTCTCCGGCTTGAAAATCATTATGATGTACAACGATCGCTACACCTGGCGTTCCAAAATAAATTTCGGCTTAAACAACGCTTGGATAATATTTAAATTGTACTCTTTGTAATTATAGTATACTATCTTATGTATGAAAAATGGGATTTACAGTGCTAATGAGATATTATTATAAAATTTCAAAATAGTTCTCTCTCCCAGGGAAAACAACTACACTTTGTTAAGCTTCGTTCGTCACTAATAAAGTAAAATGAAAGATTTATGTTACGAAGAATAAGAAGGAATTGCAAAATAAGTTTTCTTTCAGAATATGACGAATTGCTTAATTTTATAGCAGTTTATTGATGATGTAATATTGAATTCATTTAATACGCTGCTCTTTTTATTCATAAGCGTAACTGTTATATTTATCCTCCGATTTATTCCACCATTTATTTTCAAAGCTATCAACCTTACGCAACATTTCTCGATTCATTTTAATGAAGAATAATTCTTTGAAAAACTATTTTCTAAATTACATTTGTGAAATGAAAATAATGAATCCCAGTTTTTAAATTATACCGTTAATTAAATTTGTATCCGTTTGTTGCGCAATATTTTATTCTATAACTGAAACTTTAATTCGTATACGTTTCATTTGTCTTCGATCTATTATCGAGAACGCTCATCTGGATAAGAATTTTCTTCGTCTCAGCTTGTTAGCTGTCCCCTTTTATATACCTTCGGCTGAAACTGATTTTCATTGGATGTCCACCTAAGGATTCGTACCGGAACAGAGCGCATATGAGAATCTTTCAATAAAACCACCCTCGAGGAGTCCTCGAAGAATCAAAGGACCGTCTGGATACTTGTACGTGCCCTAACCAGAACGCAATCAGCAACATCTAGACGAGGCCTAAGGAGTCCGGACAGGGACAAAGGGGTCGGACAGGGGGCCGAGGGCCGCGGAAAGAAGCAACACACGCAACGATAACGGATTGCCGTGGAAAAACTGTCCTTTCAGACGCGGACGTCGAGATCGCAATCGCGAGTGGCTTGGCCGGAAGGGCAGAAACGAGCAAGAGGAAGTCCGCAAGAAGAAAGGGGGTGAGAGAGGGGACGGGGAGCCGGTCGACAGGTTCGAAAGGTCCACGGTTATTTCCTCGAAAGAGGATTCCATCGCGGAACAGGGCTGCGGAAACAAAGAAGGAAATGTGACGGGACGTCGAAGGTGGAAGCAAAGAAGAAAAACGGCCGAGGGTGGAAACGTTGGAGGTGCGCTAGACGCCTATATCGATTACCGAGTCGGTGTCTCGAGTTTCGAACAGAGACAGCCATAGAAGGAGAGTACGCGGACCGAATCCTATTCCTTTCGGGCTGCGAGCAAATCCTTCCGCCATCATCCGAGCTTCTCCTAACGCTGGCGTCGCGGAATCCCTGATTTTCTGCCTGTTTTCGAAAAAACGCGACGACGGCTCAGCCCCCCTGTGATTCAAGGATTTGCCGGAGTCGGGAGTTCGCGCGAATATCACCGACGAATCGAAACGACCACCTCTTTTTCGCTGGAGCGGCGGAATTTGACCGCTGTTTCGAGCAACGCCTGGCGGAATCGCGATTGGACACACCCCCGCGGCTCGTTCGCTCCGTCGTTAAAAGTTAATAGGAATTTTCTTGGCTAGAGCTTCCCGACGTTCGCAGATACGAGGGACAGGAACTGCTCGTCCATTAGAGAGATTAAAGGAGATCGAGCAAACGTCAGAAGGCAATTTTCCAGAAGGTGCGTCGTATCCTACCGCGCTCAAGAGCGTCCGTTTTCTGTCGCATTTTCGACGACACGCCGACGATCCGAGGATTTTTGGAATCCGGTTATACCATCCGCGCGGCATCTTGCAAAAGTTCAGTAAAGAGCGACGAAAATATAATTTTAATCTTATTACTAGTCTGCGGATGTTTATACATTTATGGGACATTTCAACCCTCTATGGGCCGAATTTTTTTCTTAAATATAAAGTTGCAAGGCAGTTACTCTGATATTTCAGGTTGATGGTGCTATCAACCGTCATGAATATTGTTACTGATTATGTCAGAGACTAAAAAACTAAAATTATTTAGTAAAATGTCTACATATTAGCATGTCCATAGAGGGTTAATTTTCAAAAAACACATGCACTTGATATATAAAAATATAATTCTTAAAGCTGGATACGAATCATTATATTTAGGGGTTGAGACAACCTACAAAACGTGAATTTGCATAAAGATCCGCGTCGTACTGGGATTTAGGTCTTCGTAAATTGTTTATGAATTTCGAAGACAACGCACACAGGCAAGAAACGGTCTTCTGTAATTCCACAGCTCGAAGAATAAACGCAAGCGTGTTGGGTCAAGAATTTTTGGCGCATATTTATTTATTTATTCGTTCGACTCACGGTCGAGGATGAGGGTTTCGTTTGCGCTCCAGTTCCCCGGCGTTTCACCCTCGAGAATGCGCGGATAGCGTGTTGCAGAGAAGCTCGCGTTGCTTCTTTGCCGCGTTGTTTCGTCCCCTTCGTCGCGCTTCGGTCGCTAACGCGTGTTCTCTTTAACTTTGCCGAGGGGTGAACTTATTCGGGCCTGTTCGCTCGATAACCTAATACCGCGATCGCTTAACACTACCACATTTATTATGTGGCCACCTTGCCACCCTGCATCCCTAATGTCACATTTTGCGCCGGCCGTGTCGAGCAGATTAGCCAACGAACGAATTTCAGAATGTCCTGTGCCCTTGAATCGAGATTTCTGCATCTGACACAGTTTATGGAACCAATAATAACTCAATAAAAATTTCTGACGAGCATTTGCAAAATGAGCAATAAGCATAAGAAAACTGAAGATATTGTTATCTTGTTTTAATCACAGAGTTAAAGACATCTCATGTTCCGATTCGTCGTTACTCGAACAAAATTTCACCCACTTATTTTGATTTCAACGCAGTGTTTCGAACTCGAAAATATAATAACAATGATCAATCGATATATAAAAATGACAATTTTTATTGGAAGTTCTAGAACGTTTGTGGAATTTCTCGATTACCTACCATCTCGGATATCGGGCTATAATATAGTATCTAACGGCGAACACGCTGACGATAAAAAAAATGTTCACTATCGGGGCAAAGTGCGATCGACGCCATGAATCGACGTTAGCCGGAGGACCACGGCTTTTAAAAGCGGGCAGAAAAGGAGAAATGGATCCCGACCAATGAGATTAAACGGCGGACCCGCGTTAAAAAGCACCGCTAATTCGCAGGCTCTTGTACGTTCGACCTTTTTGCACGACACCGAGGCGTTAAAGCGATTATGGTCGCGGTAATTCCACGAATTAATTCCCTGGGTCCGCTCGCGCGACCCTCTCGACGATTTCTGCCTAAGCTACGCCTCCCCCTTACTCCCGCCGATCCTGCGAATCGAACTCGTTGCGTCACAAAAATCGACAATCGAATCGACGAACTGATACTTCGCGGTTAATTCGCGTCGACTTCCGACGTCGAAACACGGCTTCGTGGGAGAAATCAACAACCAAGATACCCGAACCTGACGATCGTGGGTTTGAAAATCCGATATCAATTAACCGGATTTAATTAAACTCGAACGCTGGTTTCCGTGGCGTTCCTGCGTTCAAAGTCACGGAAGACATGACACGGGTGTATCGTCGAACAGTTCTTCTGTCCCGACAGCACAGAGATTCTACGCGGTGGTGAAAGTCCCAAAAAGCATGATAAATAATTGTCGTGGCAGAATTACATCGTTTTTTTTATTTATTATAAAAATGATGCTTGTCGTTGGGTTTTTAATTCGCAGAAAAGTAACCCCTCTGAAAGAATGAAGGCTATTTCAAAAATTTTTTTATTTCTATAACATTATTTCTAGGTACATTTTTAATATAATTTTGTTGTATATTTATATCATAAAGAACTAATTTATATGGTCATAAACGGTATATAATACTGGACACTTTCATAAGGGTAGATCCAGGACAAAATGCAATCGTTTATCGACTATGGAGTAACAAAATTGTATTAATTTTTCATATTTATATTATTTACTAGAAAATATAAACTCTTTTTTATAAACAAAGAAATCATAGATGCCAGAAATTGGACAACTGGAAATGGGGTGATTCTTTGTACGAGAACAAATCCAAAATGTATCCTGCGATAAAATTGTTTTGTACATATTTCCTTTATCTCAGGAAAAATTTTGAAAATCTATCGAGAAGTGCACTTGACTAACTGTATCTCGAAATATCAGATTTAATTATGGATTGTATTTTAATATGATAGGGCTAAGATCGTCGATAAGGCTAAGACCGTGCCCTTCTAAAATTAGTTTCATTAGAGAACCGATCCAAAATGCCGCCATGTTGCTGCACACTAGAACTATGCCGGAAACTTATAATCAGTCAAGTATATGTACACCATTATCCATTTATTAGTGGAGCGCATATACACCATTATCTCGATAACCGACGATGGTACCAAAAATTGTATTCGATATTTTCGGTTTCTTTTTGCTCGAAGAATCATCTCCTAATTTTTAGAAACTTTGAAACCAGCATTTAGAAAAGCCAAACCTACAGAATCCAAACTTCGATGGATCACTAGTAAAATATAACAGTATATAATTTTCGAACCCCCGCAATCGAATCAAAATGTGGTTTTATTTGCATATTTTAAAACAGTAGGACAGTCATGTCCGATTTAGTTGTTTCCTCTGGCCAGTGCCGATATATTTAAGCAGCTTAAGTATCGCAAGGTTCATTAGAGGGAGTCGGTGAGACGTGAAAGGCCGCCGGCGCAATACATTTTCGAAATTAAAAAGTTATTCTCGCGCGCGCGTGCACCGCGGCGTGTCAACGACGTATTAATTAACGGCGAAAGTCGCCACGGTTAACGCAACTTTTAATTGCTTTCACCAAACTACACGGCGCGGAAACTTTAACGCCTTTAAGTCCACGTTACAATGCTTCGTCAAGAACTTCCTTCACCCCCGCCTCCTCTCTTCGCCCGTCGTCTCTTCGGAATCAATGCATTGCAAGTCGGGCAAAGTCGACGACGAAACGTGTCATTTGCATCGTCCGTCGATATTTTATTTATTTTCTAATTATACGGGTCGATTCACGGGTGTACAGAGCGTCTTGGTATTTGTCGCGTAACCAGAAAGGAGGTGATTCTATTAGAATAAAATGTTGAGTATTTGTAAATAACAAGAAATAGTGAATCATATTTTTGTCCATCATTGCGTCGCTTAATTCAGTCGCTTATCTAAAATATTTAGAAAGAAATAGCCTAGTCTTCATTACTGTGTGGCGACAGTTCCTACACTTGCCTGTAGAGGGCTACGCTCATCCTTTCTCTCTCACAAGTGCTCGACCGACCATTACTAGGTTCGAGACGAAACGCTCTCCACTGTTTTCCTTCACTTTCCTCCTGCCATCTTCGATCACTTCTTCCTACAATAGCAAGCCTCCACAGTATTTCTTGTTAACTGTATTTCAAAGTGGTAGCATCTATTTAATAAAAATTGTGTAACTCCAATCCTATGTGACAAGTGAGCCTGATAAATCTATACTGTTCCCGAAATATATTGAAAACACAATTTTAACAAAACTTTCACTGGAACGTTTCGCCGATCGAAGTATATAAAGTAGAAATACTTGAATCGAGTGCATGGGCCAACAAGAGGAATATTAAAAATGACTCAGATCGCAAGGAGTTGTCATTACCAAAAATAACATGAATGAACAACCCCTGTTTCCAGATTGTTGTCCGCATTCGATGTGTTGATTTGACCCATTATACGAAAAGATTACGATCGTGTTCCGCCCAGTGGAATTATCACGGCGATGCCCGATCATGGTCCCTGCACGTTCGGGGTATGTTTGTACCGCCTTTAATCGCGCACCCTCCCTTGTGCTCACGGGCACTTAAGTACCCCGGCTTAATGGAGTGGAATTAAGGCGAAGGAATAACTCATTCGTACGCATAACGTCGATAGGGGCCAGCAGCTCCCAGTACCCCCTCCCCGACCTTTAATAACTTTATTTCGATGGGGCGCGGGGGGTTACGACGAGCCCTCCGACCACACGAAATCCCGCCCGAACGCACCCCGAATTCTCGACGAGCGGTTAAGTGGATCGGTCTTAATTCTTCCGCGCCGGATCCCGGGCACACTTTCGCCGACAAAAGTGTTCCCACCCCTCCGGTGCTTTCTTTCCTGCGCTTTTAACCCCTTCGGGGCGAAACCCCCCGGTCGCGGTTTCTTTTCGTTCTTTCGCCCTCTCGTCGGGGAGGATAACAAACGGCACTTCTTCCTTTTCGATTCTGCAACGACGGGACGGGATCGTCGATGGCTTTCGCTCGAATATATGCTGCTGGTTAAATGCGACGGAAAACGAGGGCGATATATTTTTCTTCTTTTGCCCGGGGGAGGATGAAACCACGCGATCGCTGACGCGACCCGCCGTAGTTGGGCTGAATTTTTATTAGACGGGGCAATCCGAATGAAAGAAACGAAAGTTATTCTTTACCCTTCTTTGCTCTTATTAGCAGCGTGGTACGACATACGTGTATTTTTTGGTTTTATCGAGCAATCGACAGGATTTATGTAACTCTAAACGACGTTTCGATCGTTAAGTATAGTCGAACGTAGGCCTCTGCTGGCGAGCATGGGAAATATCGCCACAAGATGGACGATCTTCATACACCTCAGAAGTTTAAATGCTATTTTTGCTTCTTAAACGTAAAATCCTTGTTTAAACTCATCGATAAAATTGATCACACAATCGAAGTAGGATTACACTATCCAGTTATTATTCATTATGCTATAACTATGTAATACTGTATTGCACGAGTCGCCGCAAAGATTGCCACGTTATAGTTGTAATCTGAGATTTACTCTAACGACGTTACTTACATAACATGTGCAATTACCATAATATTCTATCTTTTTTATTTTAGATCTTGCAACGACTTCCTTGCAAATATTATATAAAAGTATTTGTTAGTTGTGCATACAGGTTACACAATTTCAAATCTTTACGTTCCTACTTTAATTCGCGTATTTGTTATTTTTGCTTCCATCAAAGTTTATTCAGAGAACAGGAAAGTATCATCGAATGTTTACGTCGACCGAACGAGGGGCCAATTATTTCGCGCAGACCCGTTTAAAAAAAACTGGCCTCGTCAATTTTTCCAGATGATCGTTGCACTCA
This sequence comes from Colletes latitarsis, assembly GCF_051014445.1. Classification (NCBI taxonomy): domain Eukaryota; kingdom Metazoa; phylum Arthropoda; class Insecta; order Hymenoptera; family Colletidae; genus Colletes; species Colletes latitarsis. The sequence goes on along the minus strand of NC_135139.1, from coordinate 16,442,486 downwards.
TCGGGGCTGGAACCGCGGGCATAAACTACCCCCGCGGAAGAGAAAGGTTCGTCCGGATTTCCAATTAAACTTTGCCAATTGCCGCGCTAATTATCCGCCCTCTGGTCATTTTCCAGATTAAGTAAGCCCCGGCGAGAACGGCAGCCGTGGGACAACTCGTTATTATTCCAACTTTCTGCTCGTAACGGATTGATTAATCGCCGGCCAAGTTTTCGTTACGCCCCAACGAATTCGTCAGGGCGCGCGTTTCGCTCGAGTTACGAAAGTAACACTCGCGAGACAGAGGTGTTATTAATCTGGCGCTAGGTTAAAATTCACGGTAACTCGCCGCCAAAGTAGCCCCGTGGACTCGAAATTCATCAGCCCGGCTGCGGAACGCGAAGCGGAAGAATTCGAATCACGATTCTAAAGAGAATTAAACGGCGTCTGAACAAGCGACGCCAAGAAAATCTCCGGCAGGAAGAGTGCCAGAATTGTAAAGACTATACCGGGACAACCCGGGTTGTTCAGGCTCCAACAGGTAGATTCAGCACCGTCGACGATGCTCTCTGCAATGCAGTAAGGAAATTCGCACCTCGTCACTCTTATTTCTTCCATTCCGTCAAGACTTCCGTCTGTGACGGCGTTCGCGCGTCGCGCTTCCATTATGACGGGCTGCTACGACGCCTGGAAACTGTTCCTGCTTTCTTTCAGCGCCATTCCCGTGAAACTGAATCCTCGAACTACCAGCATATAGAATTAGTCTCGCGCGAACAAAGATTTCCTTTACGAAACGCGATATTGCGAAATATGCTTCAAACTGTCAGTGAACTAAGCTAAATGTTGCCTTCCTGTTCTTCAAATTCCAACAGGAATGGCGTATTCTACGAGTCGAATGCACGCTTAAAATAATAATTTTACTTTACGTTTGTTTCCTAAATGTTTATGATGATATACTTTTGTTGGCATTTTTTTCTGTAGGATTGAAATTCGTTGTCTCTGAATAATAGGATACTAGGTATTTTAGCGAAAGAAAGAATTATCGTAAAGAGGCAGTTGTCGTTAAGTCACTCAATCCTCTCACTTAACAATTCACTGCATCTCCACTTGGAAGAGAGGTTGTCCCAGTTTCCAGAAATATCCCGCATTAACCCCTGTCTGACACGAACACACATGACACGATTGTCGTTAGCAGTTCATCTACTCTAGCCGTTGAAACGACGGTTTATTCGACGGTACTTTACCCTGGAAAATACAGTTTACACTATTAACACCGAGTGGACCGTAATAACTTCAACAGTTGTTTCTGGTCGCTTTAAACGATCAGCGTGCAATAGGGCTCTTCCTGAAAGCTTTATTCTGTTCGAGCACTTCCATCATTATCTCGTTATTTATTGCGAGTCATAATGTTTCCCGAAATTAGTCGAAGCTCTAACTATCGTTTCCATACGACCTGGATTTTAGAAACATCGCTACCTAGATTTATTTATCACACTTTTTAATTTTCCTGTCTCACTGAAAACACAAGGAAAAGATCACACATCGTGTACGGATCGTTTTGTAAACATTATGCAGAGAAATTCAGCTGAATATAAATTAATGTCCTTTCAAGGAGGAAAAAGTGTTTACGGAAATACACGTTTTAGGAGCCGGAGATAGAGAAACCGTATAACTCACTGATCTTACCCAAGACCTAATCTAACTTGACCGCAGCCACTTCCCTCCGTGTCTTCCGTCGTTAGGCCTCGTCTATCATCCATCGAACGTCCCTGGAACACCTTTAGTACCGCTTCGAACGTCTCTGGAACGTCTATCATAACACTTCAAACGTCTATCGAACGTCTATAGTATCACGTAGAGGTTCGAAGTGGTTCGGTGGACGTTCGGTAGATGTCTGATACATGATTGACGGGGCCTAACTGCGCCACTGCGTACAGGGAGGGGCGTTGTGGTGAGGTTGAGCTAGTTTAAGTTAGATCTTGGACAACGTTAGTGAGATGAAATCAGAGTAGCCCATTTACTCCACGTGTTTGTGGAAATATCGTTTCGTGTGAATAGAATGTATCTATTTTGACTCCTATTTTTAAGAGTCATGGGCTTCTGAATGCCAGCAGACCACGATTTGAAAGACTGTGACGAAAGTTCCCGCGATTGACGACAGAGGTCTACGCTAAACTTCTCTCTCTCACAAGTGCTCGATCGACCAGCTTTTTCCCCTGCTATCTAGCTTATTATTTTCTACAATATAAAGAAAAAAGATACATAAAAAGACTCACAACAAAGACCTAAGAAGTTCGTAAGGCTCAGATAGTGCATCCCTGACATAGAATAAAATAAAGACAACCGTGCTCGCGTATAAAAAAAGGCAACACAGTGCTGGAAAAGTTTAATTGCCCAGTAGCGATGATACCGTTCGCTTTCGTGCCCATAAAGAGAATTTTAATTCGATCCAGACGTATCCAGTATTGGTATTCGTCGGTCGAACAGGTTTCTCCGTAGGAATCAAGGACGATACCGCATTACGGCACAACCCGGCGTCGTGTGAGGCTTCCACCCTCCCGAGGAGTAAGACAACGACCGATAAAAATGGGATGTGGAAAGCCCCGTGGAAGAGAAAGGAGTCGAAGGGGACAGAGAGCTGAACAGAGAGGAAGAGGACAAGCAACGAGCACGGATCGTAGCACACACCGTCGAGATCCGCTACGAAGGTGGAGCGCCTCCCACGAGGGAAGCGGGACCAGTCGCGAAAGAGGAATAAAGATGCAGAGGGAAAACCGGTTTCATTCAACCGCCATTTAAAAATTCTGGAACCGCGGCTCTTTGAAAAATAATCAACGGACGAACGGCGCGGGTTGCGTAACTCTTAGAAAGCGGTCTCTGCCGTGTCTCGGGGCTGCGGAGGAGGAGAACGAAGAAGGAGTCGAAGAAAAAGACGAACGCCCATCCCGTTGGACGAACAAAGAAGGCAAGATAGGGAACGTTGCAACGATACACACACCGTAGATGGAACATCGCGAGACTCGGCGCTCGCGCGGGTCTGCTGGGAACAAGCAGAATTTCCTCCGCCTTTGAATACGCGCACACGGCCCCCGCACGCGTATCGGCCGTCTCTCCACGGACATTCCGGTTCCGGTTTTGCCTTTGATAACGAATATCGATTATCGATGGAGAGCGCCGCGTCTTCCATTCGGCTACGACTCCAGACATCGGAATCACTTTTTCTCCCCGGGCCCTGGTCCTTTTCTTCTCTCAAAAGAGCACGCCTTTTCGCCCGCGCCAGCCGCGGTTTATCATCGATGTTTCCGTGCTTTTCCCTTTGTACGCCACCCCGTAGCCCGCGTCGTTCGCGATCGCGACTCCGCAGACAGCGATCCGACGACGTTGCGCGAAATACTTCAAGGTTCGTTATTCGGGATAATTTCGATTAAATTCCGGGGGTGGGGGAATCCATTGACAGCAAAAAACCGCTTGTCGTATCGTAGATTCGTCGTAAATTACACCTTCTTTGGTTATGGGTGATGATTCATAAATTGAACACTTCTATACGTGTGTATAAACATCCGCTGGTGTCGAAATTCCTCTCTACCGTACGATAAATGATCACGCCAACACTACACCGATGTTCATTTTACGAATCATTACTGTATGTCGACAGAATTCATCATCACAATAAAAAAAACTCAAGAAGAATGATTTTGACGATTCTCTCGATGAAAAGAAATACAATTCACCCTACTACTCGCGTTTTTCACGACGTTATTTATACTTGTTAGCAACGTAGCGAGTCGAGGCGAAACGCAGCGTCCTATTTGCGAATCGTAGAACCGCCAGTCGGCTCGAAGTCGATACCGCGGCTCGTTTAAAACTCCGGAACGGAAAGGTCGTCGAGCATTTTTTACCCTGCGGTTCAATAATTCTCGATCCGTCGACGCATAAATAATGAACGCCGGCTAGTGCCGGGGCGCGTAAATCAAATCGACGACAGCCGTTTCATTTCGAGGTCGATTTGTCTCCCGCACTCGGCCGGCTCGATCTTCCAGCGAAATACCGGGGCCTCCGACGGCAGAAGCACGTGTTCGTGAAATATTGCCGCGCGTTACTTCGAATGCCACGGCTGTCCGCGGCGCGGGCCGACCCGCGACCCGCGCGGACCCTGCGGGAGAAACGCGCGAGGAATTTTTAGGCGCGAACCCGATCGCGGGACGGGTCCCCACGAAACGTGACTATCGACGCCCCTGGGAACCCCCGTATTTTTAACGCCAAGGAATTTTCAATAAGGGACTTTCGGCGGATCCAGCATTCCACAAAGGGGAGACGAGAAAGTCTATTTCTTTAAACAGTCTCGTCTTATTTTCTACCCACTTTGCGGTCTGAATTCGATGCATTTGCGATGTATGCTTATGTGAAAATAAATATATAAAGATACAAAAGTGTTTAGCATCGATGGAACTTTGAATATTGAGTGGTTCACCAAGTCGATGTACACTACATTTGACCTTTAGTCTTACATCCGATGGATTATATTTACCGAAATTAAAAAACAAAAATTAAAATATTCTGTTGGGAATTTATTGCAGTTTTAAAGTAGCAAGTATGATAAATATTTGAAGCTAATAAATGAAATTACTAAAAATAGCACAACGTAGTCTGCGATCGTTTGACAATCCCCGAATGGTGGGTGGCTCACTTATAAAGAAATTTGTTTAAAGTCGAGAAAAGAACGACCCAAAAATGCTATCTAAATCAAAAGAATCAAAGGTAGAAAGTTTCTGGCCCCGAAAGATTACAGTATGGGCTCCCGCCGAGCAATTGCGATTAATTAAGCGAGCAATCGATCAGGAACGGCGGGGCAAAAGTGCCGGTTGATGGTTGCGAATTAAAAAGCAACCAAGGTCAAGCCGTCGCCGCATAAGAAGAGGCTCCTCCTCCTCGACGAGCCATAACGAGACAGTCGGACGTTATGTCGACCGTTAATTAAGTTAACGACCCGTTAAAGTGGCCCGCGGAAACGAGAACCACGCTCACCCACCCACGTGCTGCATTCCCGCCGGTGTGAAGGAGACTTTACGACGGATCACGGACGGAGACGGTCGAGGCAATCACCGACAAAGATGGACAAAGCGTCCCGCCAACGGGTGAAAAAGAGAGGAAACGACGTCCCACGGGCTCGCGTTACCGCGGATGAGTATCTCAGACTGGACGTGGCTATTTATAGGTCTCGATTAGGTCTGATCGGCTGGAGAATCCACGCGGGACCCGGGTCCCCTCTTCCTTCAGGGCTCTTAGGAAGCTCCGAAGTATTCAGAAAAGAAAACTGTTTATGGAACATCTCCTCCAGGGTAATCTGACGTAATAACAATCGTAAATATCTGGCTGAATATTTATCTTTCGAAGGGAGTACGGTTAGTCTTGGTCAGGAAAGTTTTTCTACGTCGTTGGAACCATGCTGGAGATACGAGGTCGTCAGGACATTAGTAATCGAAAATTGCCTTGTACGGCGGAGTCCTGAGTTGGGATTCTAGGGCAACCGTGTATTAGATTTGCCAGAGTCTTGCCAGGGGCCATTAATCGCGTTTTTGTTATAGGATAAATTTCTAGGGGTCCTAGGGCGGTTATTGGAAGTGTTACGTAATATAGAGACACACGAATCGTATGATATATTGTCAAACGAACTCTAGAACATTCAATTAGGTTTATGAAGTTACCTTGTCTGTTGATTATATTCTAAACATTGACACGAAGAATTTTGAAGCTCGAAGATTGGTCCATTCTGGATATTTGAAGGGACTTGTACAAAAAATTGAAACCTGTAACTGTCGACGAAGGTAGCAAAAATACAGCTTGCTTGGGGGAGGATAATAAATGAGGATGATCAACAACTCGTAGAAATAGAAATATTTCATCCTTTGAATCGTACATCACCTCCCTCATACCAGAGAATAATTTATTTGGTTAATTACTCTCATTCTAATTAAATAGAACTAAACGAACGCAACTCCGCAGTTGGTACGCTGCTCCACGTCGTGCAAATAGAAGACTGATAGGAATTAAGCCAACTTACATAAGCTTCAGGATAGACAAGGAATGACCAATCAACATAAATCCATAAATCAATTCTAAAAGAGCAATAACTCAAATAGCATGCTGCTACCTTTGCAACTTCAACGAACTTTGCTCGGTGCTCCCCACACATCGTATTGAATTTTGCAAGTTATTGCAAACCTAATTGATTGATAAGGCCATTCGAGTAGGCGATCCCCTAATTACTTCCAGTCAGCGTATGTTCCCATCAATCCCGGGGCTTTCTAAACAAAGAGAAGTCATTCGACCGCTCGATACATCCTACTCAACAAACTCCTCGGCCCGTAGGTGTAGGAATTCATTCGCGAGGCGTCCAACGCAGCTATTTTCCCTCGAGTCGCGCAATTGGCAAAAATAATCCTCGATCGAGCGCCTGTTACGCCATACGCGTACACATAATTATTGTGATTAGTCGATGATTTCGCAGAAACAACAATAAGACCGTTACAATATTTTTTTATAAAAAGAAAACTAACTTGTAGATATAAAAAATGTAGATTGATATAGAAGAAAATACCGTTTATATAGGTGTTATTATGCATTCACGTCTTTTTATAAATAAATATATGCTTCTGCATTTTTCCATGAAAATTACTGTCTCCTTTTCAACGTTGTACACATTTGTTCCTGATATAATTATAATAATACGTATTTACTGTATGAAACGTGCATTGAACAAACCAGAATTGCAAAAGTGTAGTATTAAAAATAAATATACACTCGGTGCAAAGGCGACGTATAGCTGCACGCTGTTATTAACCTAGCCTTGACGGTGTAATGACTGAGAAATGGCCTTTTAAATAATTTCGACCGTAGTAAAATAATTGTACGCCTGCGATCCGCGCATGGAAATAAAGTTTGAAATGGCTCGTGAGTCAAAATGGGTTTGACATGCCTCAAAGTATGTCAAAGAAACATTCGCGAGAACAATTAAAATTTCGATATAACTTTTAACTACCTATTAATATTATTTCTGTTACCTTCTAAAGCGTGTTTCGTATATCACGACAATTTCGTTATTCATCTTCGAACACGGATTCTATCTAAAATTTCTAAAACTCTCACGCGTATCGATCCCGCTTCTGGTTCGATAAAAAAATCCCCGGTCGATCGGCGCAAGCATAAATTGCTTCAGTGTCCAGACTTCGCGGGCGGCCCATGCACGTCGAAGCGTATCGAGGATTGCGTAACTCTGGTTTCTCGATCGACAACGGGACGCGTCGATTCGCGACAGCGTCGTTCGACGACCGCCGTAAACCGCGACACAAAGATCCAGGCGGAGAGACAGAGAGAGAGAGTGAACAGGGAGAAATCAACGAGAGGGTATAAAAGGCACCTAGGAGCAACGAGGACGGCCGAAAGGAGAGTCTCGTGAATGGGAAGACAAGCGACGAGAAGAATCGCGCGCGAAAAGAGAAACAACGGAGTAGTAAGCGGCCGTGGGAAGAGGGATGGAGGGCGGCAGAGGGGGCGTTATAACGGGAGTTTTACGACAGAACGGTTTAATTGTCCGTGCTTCGTGGTCGGCGGCCATTCTACGTCGAGTACTCCGGGAGTGCTCTGTGTGTGCCAAGGCACAATTCGTACTTTCTCTCTCTTGGCTGTCCCTCCGCCTCCCCTTTCGCCTCTTCCCGCCCACGGTACCCATCGAACAACGGCACGAAACGCGAAACCGTTTCATTATCAGGCACGGTCGGGCTCGCTTTTGTGGCGTAGACTGCCGGAGACCGAGTCACGCCGAGAACCGGCGCAACCCGGAGAGAGAGAGAGGAGAGAGAGACTCGGAGGAATAGGAGACACGGACAAACAGACGGACGTAGAAAGGAGAAAAGGAACGAAGGGCACGGACGATGGAGGCGACGAAGGGAGGACGCGAAACAACGGAGAAAACGAATCCAGATGGTCCGGGGATGAATCCATTATGCTGTGCCAGGATGGCTGATAACGCGCGTTGCTATATCTCGTAGCCGGAGCAAACAGTTATCGTTTCGTAATTGATAGCTACAACGAGCGCTGGATTTGCCCTTCCTGCCTCTCTGGTTGTACAATCGCGCTACCCGGACCAATATACAGACCGTAAGTGGCGGCGAACGAATTACGAGCAGCGACCACTTTGTTACCGGACAAGTACCGTCGCTCTCGGACGCGACTACTCGATTTTCCCTCGGATCGCTGGAACCCTCGTCACCCCCCCGTGTCTTCCATCGCGATCTGGCCCTCGAAATTCCGCGCGATGGCTCGCGGTGGCGGCATTGTTTCGCGAAGGAGACGTCCCGGGTTTCAAATATTTTGAATTTTAACGCAGTTTCAACCCTCAATGCAGACTATTCCACCATGTAATTTACAGAAACATCGATAGATTACAGTTTTGTAGAAAGGAGTATACGCTACTTGAAATAAAAATTAATCTCGAGTACGTTACAATAGTGATTCGTAAAATGAACCATACGTGATTCGTAAGTTGAACGTCTCTATCCCCTCCAACTAATAATTTCTATATCGAGAGTACAGTGACGAGAGTACCATGATTCTTAAAATGAACCCCCATATGTGATTCGTAAATTGAACATTTCTATCCCTCCCAACCGAGCGTGGAGAGACGACTTTAAAAGCAAGAGTGAGCGGCCATTATTTTTTCTCTGGAGCACGCGTGAACCTTTCCCCTTTAACATACTTCGAGTTCATTGGAATCGTCGAGGTCGTTAACATTGGCAATAATTACGCCGTTACGGCTTTCTTTTCCTCTTTCTAGGGCGTAAGTTTAAGTTTGCTTGCGTAATACGCATCGGGTGCTGGTGACTATAAAAGTGTTTGCCTAACATAAGCGTTTACAAGTACACTCTCAGAGGAACATTTGTTTTTCGAGGCCTTAAATTTATATTTCGCGTTTGGTTGTTTAACCCGAGGGCATCTTGCGTGCGTCGCTTCGCAGTTTCGCCAACGGAGCTATCGAAAAGAGTAATTTTCGATCGGTCAGCGCGCTAGCGTTACTTTCGGACGAAACGGTCGCGATAAATAGCTCGCGATCCGCCGCTGGAAAGTGCGGCGATCGTTCCGCAGCGTAAACAGAATGTATCGAGCGACGGGCGGCCCGTTCCCAGCACTCATTCACTCGGTGGAGTACAGGAGAGACACGCGTGTTGCGCACACGTACTCGTCGACGTCTAACCTTGGACGGGAGGCTTTCCATCGCGCAGTAGGACACGCATTCCTTCGTATGCTTGGCTGGTATGCCGAGGTGAGCAACGGCATGCAACGGCATCCAATATTCGCCGATAGGTCGCGGTTACGACCCCGTGAATTCCGGTTGCCGCATACCGCGTCCCGAGCTGTCGCGCCAGCCGGTTTTAAGAGTGCCACGCGAGCTCCGCATCGGCTGCGAGATCCCAGCTGATAGCGTTTAGGAAGAATGTTCACCGATCATCCCCTCCCCGTAACGCACTACCCAACATTCGGCGTGAAAATCGTCGACATTTCGAATCCATGTATAGTTCGGACAAACGAGAGTGAAGCCTGAGGGTCGCCACGCTTGACAACGACAGTACGAACAGAGAAACATTAATCACTCGTTACAACTGTGAAACACCTTTTGTAGTTTATATCTTCCAACTATTCCATCAAACATAACCATTCTTAGAGTTCACTTTCGCTGAACCGTACTATATATGGGTTCAAAGAAAGGCATGAATGATCTCGCTATTACGTTAAACTCAACGTCTAGAACAAAAAATATCTATGGGTACTTTCAAGCCCATGTATAGTTCGAACAAACGAGAGTGAAGCCTGGGAATCGCCGCGCTTGACAACGATAGCACAAACAGAGAAACTTTAATCACTCGTTGTGATTGTGAAACACCTACTGTAATTAATATCTTCCAAGTATTCCATCTAACTCAGTCATTCACAGAGTTCACTCTCGCTGAACCATACTATACATGGATTTAAAGAAACGTATTAATGAACTAGCTATTAGAATAGATCCAACGTCCAGAACGAAAACCATTTAAGCGTCCTTTTAAATCCATGTATAGTTCGGCCAAGCGAGAACGAAGCCTGGCATTAAATAAAATAGTAACTATTTTATTTAATTTCTCTATTTCAATATACGAGATAGCCTCATGTTGATCAGAATGTACTTTTGGCATTAATAATATAATATGTGTAACAATTTGGTCATTGTTTGAGTTTACACATGCACATTTGAGACCTCACTCTCGCCTGGCCAAACAATACAAGCTGTAAATTGTCTGTAACTACTGTTTGTACCAAACACACTCCCACCACAGTATTGGAATAAACTATTCTCCACCTTTATTCTTCGTCGACTATTTAATCTAGTCCAGCACCGTCTACAATTTCTCTTCAATTTAACAATTTAGTGAATAATTATTATCACGTAGTAGGAAATGAATAATTCATCTCCACGCATAGACGAAGAGAATATATACAAGCTGTAAGTACATAGTTGGAAACGCTAGAAATGAGAACTTTTTTATCATGAACTCGACACAAGTCGGTAACTATTATTCAACTCACACACTTTCTTTATTCGTCCAAAGTCTCAAGGAATTCCAGTATGCTACTTTAATACTACACTGATATTATTTCAACTCGAAGAAACAAAATTGCGAATTACAGTTTCATAGAATAAACAAAGTAGTTTACATAAATATTTTTCTTATAGTACAGCTTTTCTAAATAAATGATTATTTCGTTATTTCCAAGACTTCCAGCACACGACATTTTTTGGGATCGTTGGAAACCCAAGTGTATACTTTAAAAGAGTCGCGTGATAGTCTGAGGCTCAGAGGGAACATGGTATCGCGAGTAAGTAGAATGTGGACGGTAGCAAGTAACTTATGCTCGACCGTGGACGTAACGAAGGCTGATTACAACGTCTGACCCAATACGACTCGCAACTCCTTCCATTTGTGGCCTTTCTTTCTCCCAGCAGTATTCGAGTCCGAGTTTCTAATTTAATTTAAGAGGCCCTTTCCGGAAGAATATCGCGAACGGATCTTGTGCAAATGGTCCGGAGAGGACGATGATTATTATGTTCGTCTGGAAACGCCCTTTCGGTGTTGCAAGGATCTCGCATGCATACACATTTATGCGCATATTCATATCTAAAGCTTTTACTGCTGGCGGTCTTGAGACCCGGGGCTCCGGAGCACACGTGGGGCAGACCGCGAGACTAAAAACGCGGCGCACGCGAACTTAAGGCCGCGACGATACGGCTCCATTAGGCTGCGGAGGATAAAGCTTGGTCTCGTGAATCCCCTAACGTGGTCATAAATAGTAGTCCCACCTCCGAGCTCTTTAAAGTCGCTTTCGAGTGGGACGTGAACTTTCGAGCCACGTCCCGAAGATCTGCGTCTTCTTTCTGCAACCATTGTTCCCTTCCAACATATTTTTTAGAACCTCGGGGAAATATTTTACAAGATAAAACGATCATTTCGACGGCTCGCAACGCGCATGGGTTCGTGAAATAAAACAGATTTAAAGATGCAACGATATTCTAAAATTCTCGAGACATTTTTATACCTTTATTAGCGAGCATTTGAGACTCTAAACTAAGACACGTTACTTATGAAAATTATTGTAACACGTAATTTAAAGCACGATGGACAAAAGTCGCAAATTGACACGTAGTTTCATTAATTGTCAGGAACGTTTATCTCTTGGATTAATATTTGTTGCTAAATTCCTATTACTGATCAGCTGAATATTCATATTAATTACTATTATATTTATGAAGTAATTATAGCCAGCATACAATTTAATTTTAGTCCATTATTAATTGCCCATTTCACAACTGCAAATATTTATGTGCTATTTGGTAATTCAGTTTACTGCTACACAAATGGGACTGCAAAATTCTAGAGTATCCCGTAATCAAATGTCCCATGTAGTGATTAGCACTGATTTTTCAATCGTGGATACTTCATTGAATACTGAGAAAAAAGATACGGGTACGTATCATTACTATTCAAGAGCAATCAAATTTAATAACCTACGATATACCACATAGCAGAGTTCAGTTTCCAGGAGAAATTAAAGTACACAGAGTTATTTAACCATTAATTGGCATGAACTATTTTGCTATTTAATTTACTTAAGCAATCGCTTAAATGATTCTCGTAATAGATTCTATACTGGTATCTGCACAGTAACATACTAAATACGGCAAGTACGCTATAAATAAACAATTTACACTTAAACGAAAACACCTAACTCCGTTCCTGGCTCTTTTTAAATAGACTCGATCGGAAATGTATTTCTTTTTAGACGTTTCCAATTAAATTAAATCTCTTTTCATTTCCTTCGCCGCCTGAGTCGAGGACTTCTGAAAATAGTGGCTTTAATGTACCGTACGCTTTTATTTTACAGCTAGAGTTTTCGCTATCGATTAATTGATCGTTGCTTTGCCGAAACTCTTCGGTACACAACTATAAAGCTATTTCACGGTGAAGCTATCTTGCGGGGAAATGGAAGAAAATTCCCAACGAAAATATAAATCGGTTAATGTCTCTGTTTTCCTCGTTTCGAGCTCGAATCTTTAACCATTTATAGTACAATAATTTCAATCGCCTTGAAATGTACAGAAACTCTGTGCATGAAATTACTCTTCATGTTTATTCCATTAAACATTTATTCAGATAAGATGTTATTCGTTCAAACACGAAATATAATGTAAACGTGTAATCCAGATTGTAATTTTTATTTAACAAAATTTAGATCCCAGTTTTTCTAATAAGTCTTTGTTTTATCATTTACTGCATCATTGATAAAATTTTCTCTGTATACAATTCGTATAAATTTATTTGATCCTTCTTTATATATTTTGTTTAGAATTATTATTAAGGTGGCAGAAAGTACCAACTCTTAAGAGTCGAAACAGACACTTAAAAAATTTATTTCTCATTTCAATCTAATTATTCTTGCCCCGGTTTGAGATAACATTTTGTATCTCCAGTATATTACGTCACAACGTATACCCAATATTTTACACGCGAGTATTACAAAGGAACAGTCGATCGTTAAGGGTTGATTTTTAAGTTGCACGCTCCTCGCCAACATTCTGTACGCACCAATGATCGATACCGACTACCAAGCTCGAATGAACGTTTTCTAGGTGGTTATTCTTGCCGCAAAGAGTTAAGACGAGCAGCTGCGCGTGTTGCGACATCGAAAATTCTATTGTGTCCCGTTGTCTGCCGCGAGCCAGTGTTAACGAGCTAATATTGAGGAGGCCCAAGCATCGAGCGAGCAATCCGTCACGATGCCGCTCGTACGTCGCCGTCTCGCATTAGCCCTGATGGATTTTCTGCGCGTTAGTCTGCATTATTATTCATTACGCTCGTCGACGGAGTCGTCTGACGTTCGACCATCGATTATCCTATCCTTCGATGCCTGGAGGACGCGCGTCGCGAAACTTCCTTCGTCTCCATCGCGCTAAAACGGTATTGACTGTCGCCAGGGCGGTTAGCCTCGAAGCGTTAAAAATACGCAACCGCTTCAATCGTCCTGCGAACTCTAACTTACCGAACGAATAATGGCAATTATCGTTCACGGTTATTGCGGACAATGAAACGCACCGATCACGTGAATTTAGTAACGAGATCGACCGTGGGCGACGTGATCGTTACCCAACCATACGGTTATCCAACGATTACGGTTCGCTTGGCGCTCTTAAATGATCAGCGATGCACGATACAGCATCTTTTCTCGAGAAAACGACAGTGGAAACTTAAATTTTTGGGGGGTTGGTCAAGTGTCAGGCTCTAGGAAAAATATTACACTTTCATTCGAGGCGTTTCTTAATATCTTTTATAGTTTAAGAGCTATTCGAGCATTAGTGAAGCAAGGTGGCTCTGTGGCGACGCTTTCCGCGCTCGCCACCAGGGGGCTACGCTCCTGTCTTTCTCGCAAGCACTCGACCGATCATTGAGTATCTCTTTCAAGCTGTCAAAACTAGCAGTAACGATGTACCAAATATAAGGTGACTGACACTTCTAAATGTTTTCTCTTTGAAATCGTCTAACATCTATAATACGACAGTTGTACGGTACAGATTAGAAGAGTCGCGACACGAAAAAGAGAGATCCCAGGCTCGGATATGAGTAAGAATGAGCGAAGATTCTCTTTCTACGATGAGAAACGCCCTGTATACTCGACGTTTTTCCAAGCAGCGGCCCGTGAACTTTCGCCAGACCGAGAAACGCCTATTGAAATGCACGGGCACCAGCCGGAGTGGAAGTCACTTTCGGCAGCCCCGAAATAACAGTCCAGCGAACAACGTGCCGAGAATCTGTCGCTTCCTGAAACGGTCGGTCGGCGAGATGCGAATTCGTAATTGGCACAGAGACGATTTCACCGGGGTACTACGACCAGTCCCGCTGTAAACACGACCTCGTAAAACGAACGGTCGCAGTCAGACCTAAGTATCCCCGACGACTACGTACGCGTTGTACATTCCCGATTTCTGTCTGCAAAGTACCTGCGTGATCGATGCGACGAACGCATACTTCCGAGAAGACTCCTTTAACGGGAGGAATTTTACGAGAAACGACCATAGTGTCTTGTTTCAACGAGGAACGTTTAATGGTCGCTACCATATGCGTCTCGTGTGTACGACAACGATGCCTGATATGTATTTAATCTATTTTATAGCTGTATAAGCAAATGAAGCATATTACGTGGAATATCATGTTGAAAATGTTCCGTGTATCTATTTATATACGTTGCTCTAAATAAAATTATTACAAATGTAGTGTCTATGTTTTCTCACAAGAACTCGACCGATCATTCAATGTCTCGTTTACTTTTTTCTACAACAGCAAGTCACCACAAATGGAACAGCAATATTGAAAAATAAACAGTATTCAACGCCCTATTATTTATGCCGACGAGTAAAAATAAATAAAATTCAGATTGTAAATATTTATAAACATTCAGAATGCTTCCAATTTTCAAAAATGGCACCAGAAAAAGATTCATGAAGAACAAATGGATAATATACTCACAATTTTAAAAATTGTCGTTTTTGATACGGTTCGCGTGCAAGTATAGGTCCTCATCCGCTCGATAAATAAACAAGCGAATAAAACAAATGTTTCTTCCTTCTCTCCGAAAAAAATTAGAGTCTGCGAGAAATAACGAATGAAATCCGCGTACCGTCGGGGGGGAAAGCTCGATGAAAACGAGCGAGATAAAAAAGATGTAAAAAAAAAAGGAAACAGAATGAAGTCAAACGAAGCAGAAATATATTTGGAAAAACATCGCGGCGCCGTCGGCCTCCGAGAGATTGGATGACTGGAAACAAACAAGAAAAACGGGTACCGGGGGTGGGTCATTAATGCCGCCACCAGTTGCAACCGTTCGAGTGTGTCCCACGTACGATCGTTGCCGCGGAGGAACACGGACGCGTGGCCCTATAAAAAAGAGGGCGCGTAGTCGGTCGATGAATATGCATGAGCGTCAAATGATAAAATCGTACGTATTTTCGTGGCGTACTTTTTCCACGAAAGGGCGTAGGAGGGGCCGAGAGAGGCACGAAAAATAAAGCGCGACGGCCCGCGGAACGAACGAGCCATTAGTGTCGATACACGATGTCTAAAAACCGCATCGGCGCATCGCGGCCGCGAAATCGACATTTTTATGCGTTTTTTTTTTTTTTGTCCAACGCCCCGGCCGTTACCGGCGCGAAAGGGACGCCTGTTAACCGGGGGGGAATTCAGCGAGCCGCCGGAAACCAAGTAACGACAATAGCTGTCGCGATTTGCGACGTTCCAGCGCGACTATCGCTGCCCTTAAATTTGGGAACCACGGGCGAAGTGGGTGTGCTTGCTCGCCCCGAACAATTTCGCGGGTATTTTTAACGCCTGTGCGTTCGAGAATCTTAAAAACGGAGAAAAAGGTCTGGAAGGGAGAAAATTCGAGCGCGAGAACTATACGAGTCACCTAAACTGGAATATGCCCAGAGTGTTGGGAAAGGGAGCCGAGAGTTTATGGGGGCGTACAGTACTCGACGAGAGATGTAAAAAATAGTTAATCAACCTGGGTTCTAAAATCAAAACTGGCGATGGTAAAATGAAAAAGTTGTTTTTATATTTGTGGGCAATTTTTTTATGTATTCTACTTTTATTTTAACAGTTTGGGGTATGGTGGTAGCGTATGTGTTCGCAATATTTTAATGTCAATAATTTTCTGCGATACTCTCAGGCAATATATTTTACACCGTACGTTTAGAAACAGTCCAAAACTGCTTTAGGAAAAATAAAAAACCCGAGTTCGTAAGGATTAATTAAAATATTTCTTTATTATTGTCGTACGAATACGAATGAGGTCAAACCGGGGATGACAAATGAAACTATGAAAACAAATAACTTTTGATCGGTTATTTGCTCGATGAGAAGTAATATTTAGATTACGAAATAAAATTATATTTCACTTTGAACAAATCGAAGTTTATACCAACAATTGTTCGAATGATATCTAAACCCCACCCTCGTACATATTAATATATTTATGGAAAAACTGTTACAAATATTGCACAAAGTAACACGCAAGGAGACTAAATAATTCTACCAGATATTCCCACAAATATTTTCAACAAAAGTTTCCCCAAATCGGCTCTTTCGGTTTTCAAGATGGTCTCCGGTTAAACCGATCCAATCGACCCCGCGTTCAACACTTTGTTTTCCGAATCGTTAACGAACACGGGATCCAGGGTCGTTCGCGACAAATTCCCGGGGCTTAATTTGTTAAAACGATACGAACGCCCGTTTATATCGGGTGGACGTCGCCCTCGTACATCAAAGCCCCAGTGCACCCCCTGCCAAGTAATAAACGTCTTTCGCGGGCTCACGGTATTTCCTCGTTCGGGATTCGTTATCAATTGGCTCGGATACCGTTCGCGACGAAATACGGCCGGCGCTATTCCTCTTCCGGGTCCGCGCGTCCATTTCCTCGCGCGCCGCGTAATCCGTAGCAACTGCATCCGTCGTGCACGTGCAGTCGCCGGCAGGCACATGCACGCGCCACGAAACTGACCTACACGAGCAGCTGTTGCACGCACCCATGCCCCCGACCAGACTTTTCAGTCGCAACCCCTTTTCCAACTTCGCCCCCTCCCTCCATCGCCCTCCAACGTCGTCGTCGCTCTTCTTCACTACTCCTACTCTACCAGACTTAAGGAGATATTCCCTATTTTTCGTCATAAAAGAAGTAACTCTCTCCCTTTTATTTTAGACATTTCGAAATTTTAGAAGGTTTTTTGTTTTTGTATTTTTAAGGCACTCCAAATTCTAATGTATCTCCTGTTAAAGCGAAAGTGTCCATTGTTGACGTCGTTGGTGCGATTTCACAGATCAACAGTGACTTCATTTTGACTCCAAACTCTCCAAATTTGACAGTCAGACGAACGTGATGTGACTGCAGTTGTTGACCAGGATTTCTCCGTGTCCACTCTCGGCCATACGATCCGAAATTATTGAATTTGATCTCATCAGACCGTATCGCCTTGCTCCAATCATGTCCTCTCAAATTTTCATACATTCCAATATGAAATTGTAATTTGAGTCTCCTACTCCATAATGTAAGTTAGAACCTCTTCATCTTCGTACGGCCACGATCTTAATTTTATTTATTTTAATAGACTTAGAAATACAACAAAATACTTGAATGTTTATACACGATGAAGTTAACAAATGTGAACAGTAACTTAAGATGAATATCAATTAGAAAACCGCAATGTTTGTCTTCTGTACAAATTGATTTAGCTTTTAAAAACACGTGATTAATTACTATATGAGCCAAAAAATTAAACGAAACAACCAACTTACGTGGTGGAAAAATATCTAACTTCTCGCTAACTTCAGTCCCTTTTCGAACCTTCAGACAACCAGGAAGTTTTAAACGTTGCAACAGTAATTTCGCGATCTCTCAAATCGAGCGAGACGAGACCCCCAAAAAAGGAAAGAAGGCGAAGAACATTGAATTCACGCGTTTCTCTTTTGGCGCCGTTTACCTCCGATAGCGTCGTGTTCCCCCCACCGGGAACATCGCGATACTTTCCCCCCACTCTGTACTCCCCTCCGTCGATTTCCTCCTCGCTCCTCGCTCCCAGCCCCCTCTCCTCTTTCTTTCTCATTCATTTCACGTTCTTGCGTACTCCAGCGGGCGGCTCGTTAAAAAAATCAAAAGAGAGAAAATAATTATGAGTACACGAATCCACCCTCGTAACGCTCGCTAGTCAAAGCTCACGTGACCCGGGGCTTTCGACCCACCCTACCCCATTGGTCCACTTTCACGGTAGGTCTCGACACGATTTCGTGCCCGTCATGCGTAACGAAAGAAGCGGAGAGAGGGAGAAACGCCAAGGGAAAGAGACGACGGGGGTTGGAACGCCAGTGAGAACCACGGGGGTAGAAGCAAGAAAGGGGGGTGAAAGCGCGGCTGCGAGAGGAACGGAGAGAGAAAGAGAGAGCGAGAGGGAGCAAAAACGCGCCGTTCCGAGAAAGGAGAGAAGCTGCCGGCAAGGCGGGATCGATACGCGCAGCGTTCGAGCTTTCCGTTGCGCAGTACTTAGATCCCTTTTCTGGAAATTAATCGATACGCGAAACATACGAAATGCCTTTAGCGTCGGCTCGTTCCTCGCGGAGGATCTTCGACGCGGCCACGCACACGCTGCCGGAAACCAACGGATCGATCACCTGTTACGGACATGTCAGAATTTCCAGGAGAAAGCAAACTCTTCGAGGGCTTCGTCTCCTTGGACCCTCGCAAGAGAAGAACACGAAATTGTAAAAATAAACTGGGGACAGAATGGAAAAGGCCCGAGGGAATACGTCTTTGCGATCGATTTGGATTGAGATGGTGTTTTAGGAATTAGCATTGAGGGCTAGTACAATGATCCCTCGTTAATGTTTGCTGGCTCGCGAAATTGTCAATTTTTACCCCTATTAGACTTGATCGAAAACACAAGAAACACTCAGAGTGAGTAAAGCAGACTCTTCAACGTTTATCAGTTCTACAAATTCAAAAATCGTTCAAAAATTAAAGTATAAATGTAGATTTTTTTTATAAATTAATACACGAGTTTCTAATCGTCAGCTGTGAAATTTAGCGGGTTTCTGGATGGAATGGGAAGCGTCTCGCGGTCTCTTGTAAACGCGACGCGCATTTATCGCGTCACCCGCTACAATCGCGGGTCGTCGACGTCGATTGAACGTGGCCGAGGCGTTGGCAGGAGGACGTCGGTACGAACACAGCCTCGTCGTCACAGCTGCCGACGGCGTTGTCTCATTGACTGCTTGTACTCTCGTTCTATGAATAGATCGCGCGGTCGAAGCATCTTCGCGACGACTCCTCGCCCCGGCGATCCATTAAGCGTGCTCGTCTCTAGCCTCAGCCACGTCCAAGATTCTTGCCAAAGAGCAGCGCAGGATCGGGGGCTTTTGACCCCTTTCGAAGACGCGATTCGTTGCGTAACACTTGGCACGATCAAGCGTTATATCGAACCAGCTATGCGGCTGATGCCCGAAGGACAAAACGCCGCGACGCGACGCGTCGCTCAGCGATTCGGACAATTCGCGTGTTGCGTAACCGCTCTAAGAACACGCTCGATGAAAGGAAGACTGTGGAGGCTGAATTGGGAAAATTTTATCCGCGAATAAACGAGTGAAAATTTTTTAATTCGTCTATTATGTTTCATTCGCGAATCAAAAGACACTATTTTATAGTATTTTTCAATTCTTAGTATACCAAGATGCGGTCTATTAACATTAAATCTACCACGACCGGTCAAATGACCGTTTTTAAAATTTCGTTTAGAATTTCTAAATTTTTTTTTATAGTGTATTGTACAATGAATTTTACAATATTCATTTATATTCTTATTGTTTGGTTTCTGAGAAAAATATGTAGTCTGTCTTGCCTACCACGACCGGTCATCTAATTTATATTTTTCTGTAAAAAAACAAGACAAAATTTGGTATCAAATTATGCTTAGTTTCCGATATAAATAGGAAATATGCATGTAGAAAAGATGAAAGGAGAGAATATTCAGTTTCCGCTGTCTTAAAACAGTCGAACAACGCGTATTAAAAATAATAAAACTTTACTCGCGTGCAGTTCCGAAACTACTACCGTTTTATTCATAATTGAGCCACTGTTGGCAGCGGCAAAGCTTCCCCTTTGAAATGGTTTTTGGTTTTTGTCGATCCGACTTTTCGTTTTCGAGATATCGTAATTTATGTAAGCGGTAATTTTTTTTAATTCGACCGTCTCACTGTCCGGCTCGCGTATAGTAGCCTATTCACGCGCATTAAAAATAGTTAAACTTTAGACGCGTGTAGTTCCGAAACCATTAGTGTTTTATTAATTATTGAACCATTGTTAGATGCGGCAAGGCCTCCCCTTTAAAATGGTTTTTGGTTTTTGTCGATCCGACTTTCCGTTTTCGAGATATCGTAATTTATGTAAAAGGTAATTTTTTAAATTTCGCTGCCTCTCGCTTCCCCGGGTTAGAAAAGGCTATTAACGCGCATTAAAAATACTAAAACTTTAATTACGTGCAGTTTCGAAATTATTAGCAATTTCTCCATTATTGGGCCATTGTTAGCGGCGGTAAAGCTTCCTCTTTGAAATGGTTTTTGGTTTTTGTCGATCCGACTTTCCGTTTTCGAGATATCGCAATTTATGTAAAAGGACATTTTTCTTAATTTGACTATCACTGTCTTCGTCTGACGCGTCGCGTCGTACCTCCTTGTCGCACGTGAGTCGCGACCGAGTGACCTAGTTTCGGCGTAGTATTTCCAAGAATTTACTACGCACTGTTTACTATCTACGCGCGCGAAATCAATGAACTCGCGCGAGCGCAACAAAAACGTAAACAAACTTCGGAGCCTTATATTTCCGGAACTAGCCACCGCATCGACTTGAAACTAAAATCACTATATCTCCGGAACTAATTGAGCTATCGGCTCTCACGAACGCTCATTTTAAAGGGCATTTCATCCCCTGTCCGATGGCCATATCAGCTATTATTATTTATGTTGTCTTCTATGTTTATTTTAACATTTACTTTGACTCTATGCACCCAAAGAAGCTTCAGCAATTCCCGTTAATTATACGTCTGGTGTGCGATGAAACTAGATTATAAATCGTTTATTTAAGTGAAAATTAAATTAAAAAAAAATAGAAGTATGTTGTCTCGCAAAAGAGAAAAAGAAAGTATGAGTCATGGTATGAGAGGGTATACATGAAGTGTTGGTAGGTTTAGTGTTAATATTACCATTCTGTACTTATGTTGTATGAGTAACACGATCACTAAAACTGTAAATGTTGCAATTAATATACTTATGAAAATATTGTAGCGTACAAATTTTTATTGTCGTTATTTAAAATAGCATTTGGTGTGAAGTATCGTAACATATTTATCTCTGTTAATTTCCAACATTTTTCAACGGAAAAAATGCGACCTTGCACGACTACAATAAATGAGACTACAGATACAGAATTTTTAAATTTGACTAGAAAAAATGTAAAAATCGCGTTGGACGAGACAACGCAGAAAAATGGAGCATTTTTATTTGATTTCTGCACTATTTTAGTCAAACTTTGAAACGCTGTATCTCTGATCCTACGTATCGTAGAGTGTTCCGCATGGTCTCATTTTTTTCGTTAAAATACATTTAAAAAAAGAGAAAAAAATGTTACATAGCTTAATACAGCACAAAAACTGAACAAATTCGCTAGCTCTTTTTACGTTCCCTCTGAATCTGCTTTTACATAATCAAATAAATTAAACTGATATCTGAACACTGCCACACTGAACACTTGTCGATCCAATAAAATATTTGCTTCCAATTACTGCATCTTAGAACAGATTTCTTGGCCTGTGACGTAACAGAACAAGATAGTTCCATATTGTGCTCGCGTTTTTCAAACTTTCGGCGCGCGAAATCTTCGACCGCGAGTCTAACTATCCGTGAAAGTTTGGAAAGTCCTGACGGTTTCTCTTGCTTTTGGCCAGAGGCCATTAGCGTGGAGACGGCCAACGACATCCAGAGGGTTAACGAACAAATGAAAATGCACGCGGCGTGCTCGACTGCATTTTATAAAATCGATACGCGCGACTCGGCAGCTTTCGATGGCCTGCAACCGGAAACGTTTCCGATGTAAATACGTTCCCATCGTTGCGAAATTCCCCGCAGGTATACCCGATCTTGTTTCAATTGAAAATTATTAACGCGGTATCGATTTATAATCGAGATGCCAGCACCAGGTGTTTAACGATGCCAAAGTTCCCAAGACGATCTATATACGTTGCCCGTGACGTACGTTGTTCTCCATACCGTATCCCGTAATTTGTTCAATTAGTTCGGTTCAATCGATTCCAAAGTATTACATCAATTACTTTCACACATGCTACGGGCAAACAAAATGAAAATGACAACCTTAAAAGCACTTTATATTCGTTCAGTTTTCAAATTACAAAATTGATACCATCGATCGCTCTTAGTTTGTTCGCGCTTATATCGAACAAAGTAATTCGTCCATGAAGAGGTGAACGTGCTCGGCCCCCACGGAACAAGACGTTATTATTTTACCCTAAAAATACCGTCCGAAAATAGCTGGGCTATCCATAAAGAGATCGTTTACTAATAGAGGCGGGGCGATTGAAAGCCAAGAAGAAATTAAACGAGATCGAGGAAAGTAAACAGAAGGAAATTGGAATGTCTGGCGGGAAACGTTTCATCGTTGATATGATATCCTGGCAGAGGGAACAATTATCATTCGTACAACGGAACTGCACGGCTGATGAATCCCGTTACGGTACATCAACGTGTAGCGCGTCGAGGAATCATGATTTCGCTGCTTTTCTGCCCACATCCGCCCTTCCCCTGCTCGACAGCTCTATTGTTGCATTATCTTCGGGCACTGACCACGTCGAGATTAAAGTTTTAAAGTTCCGCGGAGAAGCCCGAGGAAGAAGCTAGAAAAACTGACGAGAACGCGCGCTGCATGCAGCCCGATGCAGACGTCGTACAAAGGCGCGAACACCGAGGGGCACGAGACGGTCCGTGGGCTTTCGTTTCTATATATTTTTCATTCCGTATTTTCGATTCGATTTAAATCCGGTTGGCCTCGCGTCGCTCGCCAGAATCGATTTTCCAAGCGCCGCGAAAAGGAACGAAAGCTTCTCGTTCTCTTCCCGCGGAATTAATAATACCTCGTCGAAACAGATTTCGCATCGTTGGGGAATATTACTCGGCTTTTAACGTGCAAATGTTTAAACGGATCCAACGCGAATGTAATATTCGACGCGCTTTGCGCGAGCCGTAATTAAAATAATCTTTCCGATTGCGTGAAATAATTACGTTCGGCGGTTCACGCGAAGAGAGATCATCGATGCAGTTTTATGCATTATCAGCGCGATGCATTAATGCTAAGAGATATTTAATTTTCCGTGAAACGAGCACCTAGACGATTCGAGAAATGCGTCGCGCTATGGCGGTAAATCGAAGATTTTAATCGATTTTGAATATAGGCGTAACAAACTATTCGTTGTTAAAACAAAATGATCTAAAGAGAAATGTATGAAATTTGTATCTATTTATTTTATGTCGATTTATTTATCTTAGGTAAAAATAATCGCAGTAGGATGATTTCCATTAAAGAGAAAAATGTACGTAAATTATAAAGTAATCTGGATTTTTTTTGAGTAATTTTTTCAACGATTTTGGATAGGTTTTCAGTCAATATGAAATTTTAGTCGTATTTAAGTGTTGCTGATATACATGTATAGTAGCTAGTTCAGTTACGTCGCACTTCCTACTACACGGTAGTTATCTACGAATGCATTATTCACCGTGCCCGTATCACTAATGAATAAAGACGACTGGACGTGTTCTTTTATTGCGCTTAAATTGTGTTACGTTGTAATTTCACTTCCTCTCCCGGTACCGTACCCTCATTACGCTCGTTTCTTCCTAGATTTAACTTCATTCTTCGTCGCGTTTAATGATACGTACTCCGTAACATCCCACTACATATTCTTCACACCGTAAAAACAGCAAGTTTCTGGACATAAATGTATATACTATCCCAGTGACGTGTTTTTATGGTAAAACAATTGAAATTTTATGAAAACTAAAATGTTGGATATAACTTGTTATTTCCTAATTCTATCAGAACGAAATTTTGTATGCCAAGTTTGAACGACTGTAAGTAAATTTACGTATTAAAAAGTAATATTTTTGGCGGATAAATTTACTACGTTCGTTGGTCTGTCGGAATTGTTTGTTTAGAACGATATTGTTGGCTTTACGTATCGATACAAAATAAAATTATATTACAATACCTTATCCGAAGCTTATAACGTTCACACTATGGAGCTTGGTATATTTATGATACGCACTGTACTTGTGATTCTAACCTGATATTACTAGTACGCCAACTTCCGCCTGCAACGGGAACTCGTAAGCCTTCAATATCAAATTGCTCATAAAACGCCCCAAAGCTTTCTCAGAAAGATAACAAACTCTCTTGAACGTCGAGTCACCCTCCCCGGGCCGAGTGAACGCATCAATCGCAAAGATCGATAAATCATGACCGTTAGACGATGAGAGAACAACGGAAGGAGGGTTCTACGCCATTGGCTCAAGGGCTATTCCACTCTGGCTACGAAAAATTCAAGCATCTTTCGAACATTATAAAATAAACTCAAACTAGTTTGAAACTTCACGCCATCGTTAATACATTCCTTAAGAATTAAAAATAAGAATTCTGTAATATTCCTTCTGAATAATGAAACATTAAAATAGTCTAATTTATTTGAGTATTGATTACACTCTGATCCAAAGAGAAACGCTATCTTAAGTTAGTTAATAATTCCATTTTGTGGCGACAGTTCCCGCACTCGTCAACAGAGGGCTACGCTCGCTCACAAGCACTCGCTCATTTCTTCCTACAACTAAATCACCACTTTGCGATTTTTCCCCGATTCTGTGCAAAAGTATAGAATAAAACTGCATTAATTACGGTAACAATAAAAATCAATAACATATTGAAAGCTAAACCAAAACCACCGTTACTTTTACTTAACTCGCGAGAGAAATTTTCCCCAAACAATGATTTCACTCTTCTCATCGATCTTACAAGTTCGTTAAAATCTGGGTGGATGGGTCAGAAAGTGAACCACAATGTCTCGAGCGGTCCAGCATTCGTCTCCATCGAGCCGTATCGGAGTCGCGAAATTCGAAATTCGCGGGAAGCATGGACCCGTCGAGGGATTCCGGAGCACGACGGGGACCTCGAGCTGGGGTGGTCCGAGTCCTAAATATTTGGAGCGATACTGAGCGGCGTAATTGGATCAATTTCGACGGGGAATTATTTCGAATGCACGTTTATATCGTGGTATCCGATCGTTCGTACGTGTCTTAATACGACACGTCCGATAAAGTAATACCCGGGTCGCGAAGGGGTTGCTGGAGGGTAGCCCGGTATTCGCAGTATCCGTACCGGAGCTTCTCGGCTCCCTGGGGATCCTCCACGAGCGAGGCGGTGTTTCCATAGTTGCGGCGCGAGCTCGCGAATCCAGGCTTCCGAGGAGACGAACGACGATGACGATGACAACGGGGAACCGGAAATACAACACGGCGACAAACAGTCGGTCGCCTACGTTTCGTTCTTAACCTCAGAATTCCTAACCTTTGTCACGGTTCGACCCTCGTTTGGGTGAATCTTATTCTAAGAATCGAGAACAATGGTTTCACGATTTAATTGTTCATCGATGAAACACCTGACTCCAGAGTTTTCACTCTCGGAACATAATCTTTTATTTCGTCCATGGACTCATCAGTAAAACCTTGCAAAAGATAGTTCAACCAATTTTGAATTTTGAGTATTTAAGAAAAAAATTTTTTAACAGTTTACGACGTATATGAGAGTTTAGACCTTGAGTTTTATAGCAAGTTCATTGAAATCTGGGTGGGCCAGTCCCCCCCAGCGAGAGACCACGCTTTGGATATCATGCTGGGTCTTGTGTTCGCGATAATTTCTTTCGACGACACGTTGTACTTTTAGCTTGCTTACACTTACGTCGAAAGGAATGCACACGACAAAAGAAACTTTATACAATGCCTGATGGTCGAAGTGTACCTCTTAGTTTTCCAACGTCAGCTCTGTTGTCAGTCCTGCGATCGTGATAGAGCATCTGAGCGTAATACGAGATTCATGATAAATAGAGAGGCAACGACAGAGACGTTGCAACGTTTACAGTTTCCGTTTCTACGAAATCAATGTGTCATATTTCCATGGAACATAAGTCGTTCGTGTAAGACAGTCCAAACATATTTTATCTTATTGTAGTTGTTTTTATATCTTTTTAATCGCATACACCTTGAGTCACTTGCAATACTATATACATGTACAGGAGTACTTACATGTTTTCCAATAATGGAGAATAATACAATTAAAAAATCAAGATTAACCGATAAATATCTTCTTTAATTTCAAAGTTAATATTCGTTCAAGATTTTGTAACAAATTTTGAATATTTGTTGCACACAGACCAATACCAAATATCTTCAAAATACTAGAATAAATAACATATTTAAAAGGAAATTATTTTTAATTTTCTCATGCTGTGTTATTAATAAAATCCTGTTCTTTATTTTCGTATATTAATTTCTCTCCGATTTTGCACATGTTTGTTCTTGGTACGTAATTACTGTATATTCTACATGGAAATGTGAATCGAAAATGTAGAATAAAATTTACTCATAATATTTCGTTTTCAAGATAATTAAAATTGAAAATTTATCGAATACACGATCAAATACGATTTCCTTGGTGTGTCTGTCCATTACTCACTAATTCTACTTGTGCTGACGTTCACGTTTTATTTTACTACCCGATGAATTTTTAAAATCAATTTTTTTAAAGATACAATAATTATTTAATAGTATATAAATATTCGTAATTTCTGAGATACTCTTAATAATATGCTTTTTATAATAAACAAATATTTTTGCTATTGTCAATGTCCAGAATTCCTCAAGAAAAAGACGAGAAAAATTGAACACAAAAATATTGTAATTATATTAACTATGCCTGTTAGAGTTATAAGTTACACATTATAGACTATTTACATTACCGAATAGTAGGTTAGTTACATATGGACGGGAAAGCTTTCATCGATTATTGATTCCAGGATAAATTACAATTGTTGTGACTCGAATTACGCGCATGATATCATGAAGGCGTCAAACCCTCGAAAATTCATTACGGATTAACAATATAATTAGGGATTTCTGGAATTGGTATACATATCGTTCGCTTTAACCCGAACAAGCATCCGTAGGTTGGTTTGTAAAAGTTCCAAGATAAATTTAGAACAGAATATTACGTTTCAATACACTGCAGAATATCCATTTCTGTTACGAACTAATCCATCAGGAAAAAATTGAAGTTAAGAATAGAAAGAACTGTGTAAAAATTACAATAAACCATCGAATAAAGATATATTCAGATTACATCGTGTCTTTAAATATATTAATTAAACTGTTGAAAACATAATTTTAGAGTACAAGTTGTAAGATTAAATGTACGTAGTTGATCATCTGGCAAACACTCCATTAAAACTAAAACTTTAACCTCGTTATCTGTCTCTTCTGCTTCCCTGATGAATAATGATAGTAATTAATCTTTAATATTAAACCAGGGTCATTTGTGTCCGAACAACTTCGAGCGATTTACTTTCCTCGTAAACCAGCAGATAGCACACCTTAATATATTATAAAAAAAAAATGTTTTGTCGAACTATTCACGATAATTTTAATTTAGAATTTTTTCAGGGTTTCTTGTGAACTATTACTGCAAGAATTAAGATTAAAATTCCTTACAAAAATATCTAGATTAATACAGAAGACATGCTCATACCGTGACACCAGTAATACATATTTTAAGAAATCGAACACAACAAATAAAGCTTCCTTTATTTTTAAACATTCGATCATTCGGCTCTAATGTTCCGCGTTATCGTTTAAAGTGGTGAGGGTTCGAAGGTGAAGTAACATCGTAACGAAGATGGAAGGGCTATCCTAATGAGCCAGAAATCTCGTTTTCCGTACTGTCAACTACTCCTGATTAATGTCGATGGCGACATTTCCGACCGAAACGTGTCCTCGCCGATCCAGAAATCGTTATCTGCTCGGACGTTTCCCCGTTCTCCAGCCAGCTTCCTCTTCACGGGCACAAGGGAAGGAGCTTCGACAAATCGCGCAGCCAGTAGGAGGACTAATTACACCTACCACGGAAGGACGATTTGCTAACGAGTTTCCGGCTGGTGCTCGCGACCGATTCGCGCTGAAATTAAACCGACTGCGTCGGCGATGTACGGTCAATTCTTATCCACGGTAAACGTCGCCGGTCTGAGTTAATCTCTTTCATTAAGGTCGGCCATCGAGTCGTCTGCTCTGGAATTTTCAACAACAACCACGAAAATCCAACCTTTTCGTTTGGAAACGTGCAAACACATAAATGTAAAAGTAATTTGGATTTCTACAGTTTTCAGCAATTTTTCAAGAACAAATTATACAAGAGTCTCTCGCATGGGAATCCGTGGACCATCCAGTTCAAAATAAACATATTATATCGTGAAATAAAACAAATACTTCGTGTAGTATGGTGTATTTAATCTAGACCCTCGAAATATCAATGCTTTATGAATTTCTGGCAAAGAAACAACGTTTAAGTTAAAAAATATATAACTATTTAAATTTAACAGTTTTAAATTATATTAAAATATTGGAATATTCTACTCTAAGGGTACTAGGGGAAAAAATTCCCCTTTAATTAGAGATCCGCGAGCAGGAGAAGAGAAACCCTGAAGTTATTGTACTCCGATATTAAGATTACTTGATTACGCACACTTCCTTTGCTACGTCCAATTAAAATTATTACGTGTTATTATTAGGCTTTGTGTAAAATTGGTTTTCATTAATTATTGAAGTAAATAAATTATCGTTAGCATTTTGTGCCGTATCATTATTCGGTGAATAACAATACTAATTTCCATCGCTTCACTCCCTTTCAGTATGTAATCTGTTGAAAATAATTTAATAACACCTTTATTACGCAAACGGGGAAATGATATTGCATGATTATGCACGGCAGCGCGTAAAAGTCGAGGTTCAGCAGATGGTGTTATTAAGCGTAACCTTAAGAAGAAGTAACTACTAATTATGTAATTAGAGGAGAAGGGGCGTTCGTAAAAAGTGTTTATGGGCACAGTGGAAAGTTTAAGCGAAAAATAGGTTAATAGCGCGAGAGGGAAAAATTGCAACGACGGATGCGTACGAAAAGAATATCTGAAATTTAGATTCGCGACGCGGAGGAGCAGATTTCGTACGAAACGCGTAAAGATGAGTACGAGAGATACGACGTGCAAAATTATAGCACCCAAGGTTGCGTAGATAAGATATCATCTTGCAAATTAGCAAGATGAGACGGATCTATATCTGTCTCCCGTTTAATTAGCAAAATTTCGCAAAGACGAGAACCGACGAGATCGCGACTTCCTCCTCTTCAATTGCAGGCCCGTTTATTGTACATAAAGTAATAACAATTCCAGAATGGAACGGCAACCGACGACAATGAACCGCACAATGACAATGATAATAACGAACGGGAAATACGATGTGGAAAATACGATAATAATACTCAATTATCCTTCGCGAATTTTGAGCAAAATCGTGTACTTCCTTCGACGGCAAAAACGAATTGCAAAACGACGCGCTGGAATTTTGTGCACTTGTGAGCGTTACGTAATGAACACGCGATGTTCTTCTTCCTCTTCGGGCTCTCCTTCTTGGGACAATAAAATTCTTCTCGAGTAATTAGTCCCGGTAATCGCCGGTTACGCGGTTACAGCGCGTATCGCAACACGTGGAATCAAGTAGGTAAAAAAAAGTTGTGTATATTGAATTACAACCATTTTTGAGCTCTGACAATCCTTAATCGCAACTTTGAAAAATTTAATTGAAACTGTTTAAAAAATCATACAACATTTACTAGAATTATAAATGCAGTTTTTCAATTTTTCAAGAAGCACTATACTTTGGAAAATTATAGGTTTCTATTTAAAAAATAGGTGCAACTATATTATTCTTAATCACAACTTTGAAAAATGTAACTGTTTCAAAGATCCTATGACATTTACTATAATTATAAATGGAGTTCAATTTTTATAAAGAAGCATTATACTTTAGAAAACTGTAGGGTTCTATTTATAAAATAGGGTGCAGCTGGTATTCAGTATTGACAATTGCATTCCGAAGTAGACGACCATAACAAATTATAACTTGGGACAAAATTAAATATAGCAGATGTTCATAAAGAAACGAAATTTTTGCGCTATTTTCGTATTTCTAGTCCATCGTGGATTGCACATGTTACGGTATACTTTGTAGATTGCAACGACATAGATAATTTTCGAACTTCCTTGTTCGGGGCTAATTCGAGGCCGCGCTGCTCGTGGAACTCCTCAGTCGTAACACGAAACTATAAATTACCGGATGAACAAGCCAAGGAACGTCGACCCCGTCCCGTCCAGCTGGCATTCGTGCCGTTTCACCGGACACTCGTCAACCCATTGGTAATGAAAGGCTGCCCAAAGGGCTAGCAGGGAGCAAAAGGTGGCGTGGGCAGATACGACGCGAAAAGCCAAACGAGAAATCAAAACGTTGTTGCATCGAAAGATTTATGACGCGATCAACGCGCCCGGAACAGATTTCGACCGAACAACGCACTGGATGGCTCGAAAGACGGGTGAAAAAACTCTCGAAAACATTCTACGCTCGAAAAATAAAAATAAAATTCGAACAAACTCATCGTTTCATAGACACATTTTTATATATTTTAAAAAGCAATGTTCT
This sequence comes from Colletes latitarsis, assembly GCF_051014445.1. Taxonomy (NCBI): domain Eukaryota; kingdom Metazoa; phylum Arthropoda; class Insecta; order Hymenoptera; family Colletidae; genus Colletes; species Colletes latitarsis. The sequence continues at coordinate 16,411,479 of NC_135139.1, read as the reverse complement.
AAGATAATTGTGGTGGGTATGTTAAATTAAAATGCAAACGTAGTCTCTCTATTGTTAAAAAAAATTGCATTCTTTCTTTGTATGTTGCAATTTGTTCGATTTTCGAATTCTTCGGTTAAATACATGTATTTGTAGACGATAAAAATCATTTTGATCATTTTCTTCAGGATGAGGATGAATTGAACCATGGATTTAAGTTTCTAAACTTTTCTAAGCCCAACTTGGATAGCCACTGATTTAAGATATCGCGTGATTTCGCGATAAATGCTCGAAGTGGCCGGCATTGGAAGCAAGACAAGTTGATACACCGGACTGTTGCATGCGCTCGACACTTCCGGCTGGTTTCCAACTGAATTGCACACATTGATTACGTTACCTGTTATTGACGATTTATGTTACACGAGGAAGGTCAGATAAGATTATTGTTACGGTTACTTGGCATCCGTTCTAACAGTTCTTTCGACTAGTTCGAGATTGCTCGGCGTAATTTGCACTGCAACTTAAAGTGGGTGTACATCCGAAACGAGAAACAAGCCAGAGGTAGATAAAACACTCCCCTAAATGTGATTGTCGAATAAAAGATAAACGACTTAATCCCGTTATTCGTTAAATAAAAACAAAAATTATACGGTAAAACATTTTGCAACAAACAGACACAAATCTAACTGTTCTATGGAATAACCGTTTGACAAACTTATTTAGTATTCGAATAAAATTTTTCCTATTTCTCATGGACAATAAGTCAGTAAATTTTATACACTTCTACGGTTGTTAAATTCCGATGATAAATTCAAAATTTTCTTTCGAGGCTCCTTGGCTCGTGAGACACCCTTTCGATCGACTTCCATCTTGAAAAGCAGTGCCGTACAAAGTTAAATATTTCCATCCTCGCGGAATAAACGTCGCTGGTCCGGTGTATATTTTAATCTGGCGCGTTTAATCCGGATCACGTTCCAGCGCGAGCCAAACGAACGCCATGGAACGAAACGCGCGAACAATACTCTGTACGACGATGAAAAGAATGCTTTTCGTCTCTCGTTTGGTCGCTCCTTCGGAACAGATAAATTCCGCTGCGCGTTTCCACGACGCTACGAAAGGAAGAATAAAAATGCGCGAGAGAAACAATCGTATCCCGGTGCTTCGACGTTTCCTCGTGAGAAAATCGGCGAACCTGGCCGATAGGCCGGTCTTTATTCGCCAATTATGGTCCATAATCCGAAGAATCGGTGCTCCTCGTACTTCCAACGGGGGCCTGCGTGCCCCGAGGAATTGCAAAACTGGATCAAGAAATCGATTTAAACTTTTAACGCGAGACATTTTTCATATTTCGTTTCAACAGGTCCAGGTGCAATTTAATTATCTCCACTTGTGTCCGGTTTATGTGTATTTTATATTTCTAGTAATGGAAATGCACATTATTTATACTCAATAATTTTAAAATACGTTTCAATCGAATCATAATATTATCAGAAAATAGATGTACTATCATACTGTTCTTCGAAGCCTCATAGAACCGTTATTTTAATAAAATACTGTACACAGTATCTTATTTTTGCATCACCAATATCCTGCACAATAATTTAAACAGAGGAAAAAACAAATATTTGTAACCAATACAATTTTTGGAGTTATTCTTAAACTAGTTTTCTACAAATATCGCTAATGGATTTTAATTTGAAAATAAAACGGAAATAAGTTTACGGACGAATCTAAAATTTGTATTCGTCATTTGGAAATAAAATAGAAAGAGTTATAATACAACGGTGAAGAGCTATCTTTTGCACGAATAGAGGAAATGGCTGACGTTTGATATCGAATTGGTGTACTTTCCGATATTAATGGCAGGATAATCTATCCTTATGGCTGCAACTTTTATCAACGCTTTCGATTAATACTCTTCTTCTTTATTTTAACAAGCGAAAATCTAGTTAAGAGGATAGTAGATGCATCAACGTTAAAGACACGTGAAATTAGAAATATTTTTGACAAGAATTTGTTAACTTTTGCATAACCAAGTGAAATATTACTGGACTAATAGAGGAATTAGGAACAGTTCGAAATCCTGGGAAAAATATGCAGCCCATACCTTATTTTAATTAAATATTCTTGCAAAAAATGTTAAATTTGCAAGGTCTCCTATTACTCGTGTGGTTTCTCATATAAATCCAAGTAAAAAATATAGAATACAGTATTTTCGTAGGGCTTCTTTTTTGAGATAATATTTGAATACTTGTCTGCCTATTATCGACTACTTCTACTTGTACCGGTCTCCATCTTGCACTACTGCAAGCGTGCTCCATAAATTTTCAAACTCATTTTTCTCAGTATCCAAGCTTCATACGAAAAAATTTTATTTTCTCTTTTCCACTTATTTTTTCATGATAAATCGCTTCCCGGTTATACAGTCAATATATATTATATATAGTCAAATTTACAAAAAATTAATTTCTTTTACCAAGAACAGTTGATATTATTCCATGTTATCTTTTCCCGATTCCCTGTGCATTTATATCGATCGCTAACATTTGCATTGTCTAAGTAGAGTTGATGAGTTTTACTTCTGAGTCATTTCCTTTCTGTATTATCTGGGAACGAAACAAAATTTCGCGTTCCATTGCGTGCGTGTCGTTCGAATCGGATTACCGTTATAACCACAAAATTCGCTAGTTTCCTGTCCGTTAAACGGTTGTAGTCAAAATTTCAGTCGGAAACGCGCGCGCGTGTGTATTCGTCTGAACGTGCGCGCGGCGCGTAGGAGATGTATTGTTATTATACTGCTGCATTCTCGTGGCGGAATACAGCAGAGCTAAGAGGAACAGACCCACCACGAAATTGCTTTCTGCCGTTTGATCATAATCCAATCGTTCCACCACGGACTAAGCCACCTAATGGGACGCGGAACCCCGGCATCTCGGGCGGAAAATTTATGAACGCCTGTTTCTCCGCGCAAAGAGGCCGCCCGCGGAGGAATGCACCGCGAGTGCTCCGTGTTCCGCGACTGTTAAATTAATGCAGTTTGTGCCCTTTAAATGGCATAACGCGCACGCACCAACGCTAATGCCCGCGGTGATTGAAAGAGTATCGAATTGGCCTCAGCGCAGATCGTTCCAAGATATCGCCAGCGAAAAAGGGTAGCTCCGTTACCCTATTTTCCCCATATTAGTTTAGAACGCGTCGAATTTTCTCGCTTTCGATAGCCAAATACATGAGAAATTACTTTTACCTATTTTCCCTGGAAATTTCGTGGCATCCGTAACCACGATCCTCTAATAAATCATTCCTAAAATATAAAACAAAATAGAGGCCAACAGGGTGTTCAGCCACCGCTGGGAAAAATTTTAATGGGAGATTCTAGAAACCAAAATAAGGCGAAAATCAAGGATACTAATTTGTTGATTGAGGCTTCGTTAAAAAGTTATAGAAACATTTCCGGCCACACAGAATATTTTCGGTAAAGAATTTTTTTCTCGAAAGTACGTAGGATTTTGAGGGTATGTGTATTCACCAAACATGATTGTAATTAACCCCCGCAGCCAAAAATAATTTTTTTAGAATCATTTGAAACTTTTCAATTTCACCGAAAAATGTCAGCACCTATTCGAATTTTTTTATTGAAAACGCGTAGGATTTCGGGGGTATGTTTATTCACCAAAAATGGTTGTAATTGCCCCTTACAGCCGAAAATAATTTTTTTAGAATGATATGAAATTCTTTAATTTAATCTTTTAATAATTTTTCAACGAAGCCTCAATCAAAATATTGATATCCTTGATTTTCGTCTTATTTTGGCCTCTAGAATCTCCCATTAAAATTTTTCCCAGGGATGGCTGAACATCCTGTATAAATGTGGAATGTTGTCGCCGGTCTGTTTAATTTCTTTTGCCTAGAAATTTGGTGGCATTGGTAACCATCATTCCTAAAATATAAAGCAAAGTAGAGGCCAGCATATATAAATACCACGCGTCCATAAATACAGAACGTTGTAACCGGTCTTGTTGTATAAATATTTCCCGTCTAATATATTTGATAAGAAGGAAAAACCGTGTTATTATTCTGTTTGTAAACGCACACACGATCGAAGAAAAATCCGCTTGTAAAGTTCGAAACGCGATATCAACGATAAGATAACGCGATATCGCGTGAAATTTATTGCTGTTTGGTCTGGGTTAGGTCAGAAACTGCAAGAAAGGATCGAAACAGCTTATTCGGAAGCAATAAATTCTCGTTGAAAATTTCTATAATCACAATGGGGGGTACGGGCGAATTAGAAAGTCGCAGATTTTGCGTTTCACGTTAATAACGAAACAGAAACGAACCAACGTCCAACGTCCAACTTTCTGAAACGTTCAGTACTCGTTCAAAGGCAGCTTCCAATCACCTTAAAGACAGACTTCAAAGACGAAGTTATCGGGAGGACGTTTTAAAAGTCTCGCTTATCTAATTGCTCCTGTTAACGTTTATCACTTTGATACGCTCGCTTTTTATGGACGGGCTCGTTATCTGCGCGAAACGACGCGCAACAGCCGAGCTCTCTCGCGCTCCGTTGATCCTAAAATAGGCAAAGAAGTCGGCACCAAGGCTCCCTAGCAAAAATGGTCGTCAAGTTGCGCAACGTCTGCGATGCTCCCTCCACCTAGTTTCTGCCTGTTCCAGCACCGTTTTCATTTACCTCGTCGTCGTTGATTCCGGGGGATCTCGTTTCGAGTCGCATTGTGGGCCAAAACGCGGAAAACCTAGCCAAATTCTAATTTTACGAGACAAAGACCATGGATCGGACGATAGAATTAAATAAATGTTGCTCATACTTTCAAGTGACATTAATAGATCGAAAAGAAATTAAAATCTTTACTATTTTAAATACTAAAAAATTACCTTTGTCATCAGGTACCTCAAAGTTCGCTTTATTTAAAAAACTGATTTTTTTTTATCGACGAAGAAGGTATCGATTGAATTCTCAAGAACTCTCTTACGAATTTTTGAAAACATTTTTAGTGATTTTATAATGTTTCCGACGTTTGGCCAGCTTTTCCGCGCTTTTGGCTCACTGTGCGTCGCGGATGAGACGCTGACATCATTCACGCGATCGTAAAACCGCCGTAAAATCGGTCGTTCTGCTGCACTGGGCTAGGTCTACCGAAAATATCGATCTCGCTTGGGGTGGCAGGTAAATTTATCGGCGACCGTGTTTACGATCATGCAGGATTCGATGGGAACGCGCGAGAAAAGTAGGAGACTGATGGTAGCCGAAATGATGGGAAGAGTTCCCTGAACATTTGCTTTTCCATTTTTAGAATATCTGTGTAAAATTGTTAAGCGAGATTGGTAGCTTTAAACAGCCGGGAATTTGAGATAAAGATTCGATTCCATTAGAGGTACAGTAGAACCTCGATTATTGACGAGTGGAAGGGCTCGTCTCTTAGCAACGAGTAGTGTTGGAGTAGGGAAGTAACTGATAACAGTGACCAGATACGAGTAAAATTCTTATTTAAATCAGAATAATTGTTTATCCATTACTTCTTAAATAAAAACAAAATTTGTAATCATAGACTATTTCACGATGAATAAATGAAAATGTAATTGTTTGATCGAACGAACGACACAAATAACTTACTATATTATTAGTTACCTATTATTCGAGTGAAATTTTGAAATTTTCCATGAATCTAAATTATTGCAGCAATGTTTAACCTTCTTTTTCCACAACAATCGATTCCTCTGTTCACTGAACAACTGAAACGAGTTGTATCCTATCGAGAGCCAACAGCGAATCGAGTTTACTGTCACGTTTGAAACGTAATTTTCTCTGAAAGCTCTTAGAGCATTAACGATTCGTAATTGCGTGTCAATATTTAAAATAGTCTGAAACGTACACCTGTAACTTAAAACAGGAAGCAAGACGTAAATATCGCGATCTATCGACTAATTACAAAAATATAAAACTTCCCATGGAAATCCATTCGCCCATTTAGACGGAATGACGTATTAAATCGTTCGGTCGACATTTTCAAGCAAGTTAGAAAACAGAAATCGTAATGTCGCGAGTCCCACGAGGTGGTTAAGCCGTGGATACGATATCGAGCAGCATACCGAGATTTTATCGCGACCTCTCTTAGCATATAGATCGAAGCAATATGGCGAAGAAGTGCCAACAGCCGTAGACGTTGCTCGTCTACTGCAGTAGCTCGAGCAGAGCAATCCTAAACGTGACAGAATACTTTTTCCGCGAACCTGTCTCATAAAACTTTCCAGAAACGAACTGCGCCCGAAGATCGACTTTAGATTGCCGAAGTATCGCAACGAGGGGGGAAAATATCGTTTCGACGGAAACTTTGACGCCGTGGAAACGCGCGGACCTCGTCGTCGAGGACGCGGAGGTTATATCGGCTCGTGAAACGAAACTGTTACCATATACGAACTAAAAGGATCGCTTCTGAATCAAGAAGACACTCGAAATTTTTGGAATCTGATTTTAAAATTCTTCCCTTGTATGCAAAGACACTTCTGTTTTGTGAAATGAACGTCGATGTCAAGAACGATGTAGATCTTCCACGGTCAACGCTTGGTGCACGCTATTGTCGGTGACGTAACGCAACCAGTCTTGGGCCATAGTTGAATCCGTTTGCCTACTCCTTTCGACTTTCTCTACCGACGAGTAAACACGACGGTTTGGACTGTCGTGCCAGCTGGTTCGCGCGAGGAATTTGCATTTTTATTGGAGCCTCGCGTCCCACGGAAAGACGAACGGATATCGCTCCATTGCTCGTGATCTCGACTATACCCACCAATCTTTCCGTTTCTCGACGTGCAACCCGACGATTGGCTCGATCGTTTCGCGATCACAACTTAGGCGGACTAATAGAACCTCGATTATTGCCCCGAAAGTCTCGTTCGTTGCACGGGATCGACAAATGGAGGCTCAAAGTCAAAGAAGCAACACATGGACCATAAATAGTAAAGATACACTGTACGAGGCTAATTTGCATTGCAATCCCGATTTCTTGCAATAATCGACGTTGTTGTTCCATACAAGAATTTGATCGAGTAAAATACATATATGAAAGCACGTATGTACACTTGGTCGAACGCTATGGCAGTAGAACAGAACTGGGGAAAATTTGATATAAAATATAAAACATTGAAATATCTGCATAAGTAAATACTTTTTGAAAATACTATTTCATTAAATGTTTAGTCCAGATTTCTTGCAATAATCAAGGTTGTATTAGAGTTTGATAGAAGACATATATAGAGGCACACCTCGATCGGTTTTGAATTCGACAGAGGTGATATTTCACAGTTTCTTACTGGTTAAAGGTCACGTTCCAAGTTGTCCATAGATTGCCCAGTAAGAAGGACCTAATAGAATACAAACGGCCATTCTAGAGATGCTCAAGTGGATCCCTCAAACCCGTTCCGTTTTGACTCGGATAACGATGAGAATTATTCCAAGTTCGATAACCACCTCCTAGAGACGGTGCCAGAGGGTAGATCACGTTCACAGCCCGTGGATCAAGAAGTTACGGGTGTTATAGTCCAGATATACCCACAACGCTACAGTCCTAAACGACTTTCAATGACTCCATTGTCGAGAGATCACGGAATCAACGGTTACAAAAATTCTACACGCTTTCGAACCTCGAACCAGCGAAGTGAAATTAATTTTTATTAAATAGGAAACACATTTAACTACTGTGGCCAATTAACATAAACTTCTCGTTGACGTAAGTGAGTCGTAAGGTATCGGCCGCCAATGATGTTATCGAATCTCCTTCAAGGACTGCTTATAAAAGACGATGTGTATGCAACTCGAATGCGACCGTCTGTCTCGCGGCCTTGGACCAACGAGGATCGTTTTAGAGGAACTTCTGAACACCGTTGGGGACACCCAAGGATCCTGAACGAGTTCTAGCCTCTCGCGATCCCCTACCGGTATTCTATTTCTGAGGCTGTTTTGTACCGTCGCCATTCCTCTGGAGTAGCTTTATCGCTGTTTGCGTCCAATCGAATAAATTATACTCTGTTTTCAGAAATTTCTCGAATGCCCATAGCGAGACCAAACTCGTCGAATACTTTACGAAGCCAAAATTTGGTTTTATGACGATCGCGAGGCACACGATACACGATACAGATTTATTTTCTTTGATATATCTTGGGATTTAATTTTGTTTAAAGGACGGAATTTAATTACACTTTTTGACTCCTAATACCGTTGCAGGGAAGAACGTTTTCTCGTGGGTCATCCTGGACCCAGTCAGTATTTTTATTTAGCGACCGATCGCGAGAGCAACGACAGCTGCTTTTAATATTAGTTCAACCCACGTCGCAGTATCGCTAATTCATCAACCGGAAGCTTTGCTAATAACAACAACAGTCCGCAGAGGAGCCGTTCGTTCGCTCTTCATCGTGCACGACGCGTAACAAGTGTGGTAACGAGTCACCTGTATCGCGTGCACTTGAAAAGTCCGTGGTTGGTGCGATGTCGGCGCGTGTGCGAACGACGAACGGACAATTAGGCCGTGAAATGTCCCCCTTTTTTCGCGCGCTTCTTCCCGATAAAAGCCAGCAATTAATGCCCGCTCGACGCGCCATCGATTTTTCGTTCGGTGGACGCCGGCGGTTCGTCAGGAGTCTCTCTCTCGTTTTACTCTTAGATCACTTGTTCGTGATCCTTTTATTCAACGTTTACAAACGTTATAACATATTTTACATGCTTGATCAATTTCAAAATTAGGGTATAACCGAGTTTGAAACGATTGAAACAGATTCTATAATAGAATAATTGCTAGACATTGAAATATCTACATTTTTGAAAAACCAAAACTTCTAAATTTTTTACTGCCTTCAAATTAGCATGATTTTTCCACTTGAGGTCATTTAAAAGCCACTGTGTCAGAAGTAATTGAATTTGTCAATGTGCAAAAAATGGCGATGATCTTCAATACTCAAAAGAAAAACCAAAAATAACGAAGATACTTCAATAGCTCAAACATCGTCTAGCATTCAAGTTTGCAATTTAAACTGTGAATCTCGACAAGGGGAATGAAAAAATCGAACAGAACTGAGTTCTATCGTTGCATTTGGATATGAGTGCAAAGAAAGATGAAAAAGATGACAACGCGACAGTTATGGAACAAACTGCTACGACACTTAGACACGATTCTTTATATATCGATTGAAGTTCTATTGAGTTCTATTGTTGTTCAAGGACGTGTAAAAGTGGTTTACCTAGTATGGACACCGTTCATTAGGATTGATGGTATGACTAAAATTGTTAGATAAATAAATTTACGTCACGGTTCCATTTATCAAATTTTCAGGTCAGGACTTTATTTCGACCCAGTGGGTTTGTACTTGCTCTTGAGATTTCTCGCGATACACAGTGACTCACGAACGCACGCACGCTCGCCACGTCAACCTAATTAACGATTATGTCTCGACCGATCGATCGGTTCACGTGGGAGCGCGAGCCTGCTCCCTCCCCTGTCTCTTTCCGTCGTTTCTGGGCTTATTTATTGCTAGAAAAACATTCGCGTGTGTAAATAGAAGGGGAATCTCACCCCACGTTTCTAATCGTACACCCAATTTTCTATTTTGGGCAATGACGTTCGGCCCACGAGCGACATTTTACGAATTTTCGAAACTTTCGCAAATCTTTCCAGACGCGTTTAAAACTAGTCAAAATGTATCATAATTTCTAATGAAAATTGTAAAAAATATCCGTGGTTTTCTATTAGGGAACATTATACATTTCTTCAAGAATCTATCATTGTAATTTCCGTAGTATAAATAAGTACACCATAATTGTCAGTAGTTCTAGTGTTAAGCATCGCTAAAAGCAATGTATCGAAGCAGAATCAAGGACGTTGCTCTCAAAAAGTGTTCGACTCGTCAAGGAATAGCCTTATATTTGGCTGAATTATTCAAATGCGTTATCTATATTGCATACCAACATTATTAGTGTATTATACTACGATCAAACTCGATTAGTCGCTCAAGACCACTTCACCGATTGCGAGCCACGTCAATCACTACTTCTATTTTTACGTTATGACGGCTTGCTTCTACTCAGGGACGAACGAATAATGAAAAATAGGGTTTGTAAGGCTGGTCATTCAGCAACCACGAACGACCAAATCGATTTCATTCCGAATCGTAGTACCAACTTTTCGCAGTACACGAATTTCGCTGCATCGAAAGGAGCATGAGGGCGCCGCCTTGAAAATTCCAAACTGCAACTATCCTCGAAATTGTCCGCATTCATAGTCGCAACTGTTGACCAACTTTCGCCCCGTTTTGTGACGAGACCTTGCCCGCAGTCGCCGACAGAAACCGTGACTCTTCGTGCGAGTAAAATGTTCGCGGAACTATGTAACTTCTGGCAGAGCGTACACTAACAACGAATATTATAACGTCCGGGGAATTAGAAATGCTAATGAAAAGAAAAAAATACACTTCGGTAAGTCGAAAGTTTTACTTTCGCGGAAAGTTTCCTTGAAAAGCTCGACTGAATCACGGAGCGGTCGTGACTTTTTCCGAAGTGTGGGGAAATTTTTTGCTTTATTTCTCTTTTCTCGAACAGACTCGAATCTCGGAGATAAAACTACCATCCGAAGTTTCAACCCTCTGATGCGAGAAAACGTTTTGGATAAATGTTTTATAACTCAACGTATAAATTATTGCAGAGGGTCAGTTGCTGTAGGCTCTTTGCTACTGATAAATAATTGTCGAAAGGTTAGATTTCTTTCGCATAAATACCTTGTGATGATTCTTTGGAAGTTAGTAGCAGATTCAAGTTCTCGTGACTCACCTGAAATAAAATGAAAAAATCGAGTTAGTGACAGTGAATAACAATTTTTTGCTCCAGTCACATGTCAGTTCACAAGTTTTTAAGAAGTACAAAATTATGAGAAAATACTTATCTAAATGAAAATTAACATTTGTTTAGGTACACATACGTAGGACAGGTTTACACATCAATACTTTTTAATATCGTGAATATTTTATAACTGTTTCATAAATAATGTGTTTGTATTTGTATAATACGGTTTTTCTTTTTCTGTCGAGAGCTCGTGAAAGTCAACGAGCTCAAGGATCAAAGTTTACGAAAGACTGAACGATATATAATTGACAAAATCTCAATAATACAGAACACCTCGAAAAATTGTTCCCTATTACAGCTTTAGGGGGCATTTTCCCCTCCCATAAACTGGAGTGGCCATAGTCGAAATAGAGACACGTGCCCCTTAATTTCGCCTGCTCCACAAACACATAAAGTTTCATTAAAATCGAAATGGACCCCACGCGGGTGTTCCATAGTCACTAATGTTCATTAGTCACTAATTACTTCTGTCAATAGAAATACAACGTTCGATCCCGAAGCAGTTGCTTAACGAAACGGAACACGTCCGAAAGGGAACACACAACGTCGTGTCTGTCTCGTTTCGAGCGTAACTCCGACACCACAATGGTGATTGAGCGTAACTGGTATTCATTTTTCCTGACGCGATCGGGAAAAATAGTCGGTGAACCTGGTACAACAGCATATTGGACACTGGAATGTAGTAGCAATATGTTGTCACAAGTAGCTCGTAATCGACCGACTCAGAAAATGGTTTGTTAAAGTGGTTTCGACGTGGGCGTGTTTAACCTGGACAAAGAGTAGCTCGAAGGGGTGATTCGACGAGGTCAAAAAATCGCTTTATCAAACGCAACGGGTGGAAAAATCTACGTGCGACTGTGGCACGAGTATGCTTCGAAACTATTTACGTGGTCGTGTTAGCGATGTTAAACATAGCAATTCGAATCTATAGACATTTTTTACGTACGAGCAAAGACGTAGAAACGACTATAACTCACGATACAGTGTGCTTTGAAAGCCATTTAATATTGGAAATAACTTCTTAAAGAAACAGGATGGATCGTTATTTTCCATCCGTATTTGTAGAACTTGTGTCAATTTCAAATTACTTAGTTAATTAAAAAAATTTTAAATCCCAACATGGACCTGATAGGTATCGTTTTGAATGATCTAAATTTTACCTTACCAGAGCTGCGTTGGTTTGAGTTGGTTGCACATCATCGGATCGACGACATATCTTGTGGTTGAACTATTATACGCTATTATATTATACACTAAGTTAACCAAATGGTTGTACCGTAGCTGGTGAAGCGTAAGACTCGACTAACGAAGGAATACTGAGTTGTTACCACGGTTCAGAGTCGCGATGATTTCGAAGGTGACGCGAGGGTAACGTCGACCGAATGTCAACACAGAGGATCCAGGTAGTCGACCAGGCAGAGTACAAGTTTTTTTTTTCGCTTAACTTTCAGCAGCTACCTGGATTCGCGTCGCGACGGGGCCATGTTTACAATATGTAAATAGAAAAGACCTTCGAAAACTGCGAAATACGAAGTTTGAACGCGAGCCTGGAAAATAAAATAATGAGTCGACAATTTTTCAAACTAAACAAGAATTAATTTACGAAACAGCAATGCGTATAATTTTTCTTTGCTCTCGAGTCTACACAAAACGAATGAAGCGAACAATTCTCGGTAAATCAACTACGTACGCGCGTAATTAGTTATGTCTAACAATTACTTGGTTTATTTGACAATGCTTGGGGTTTTTACTGTGCCACGGTACATATCATTTTAATGTTCCTGACGTTAAAGACCACAAATTATTTCGACTGTTTACACGGGGCTTTCGTAACTCTCGCGTACAAATTACATATTTGCATAAACTTTTCGAGTTTTTATGCTGAGCGTTGCTTTTCCTCCACAATTATACGCGGGACCGTCAAATAAAGGACATGGAACTATTTTGTTAGATTTATTTATTTATTGTACGTTCGTAAGTGTCCCTTTTTTTGTTTTAACAGATCGTGTACAGGTTAAACACTTTGACTGCCACGTCATCCATATATGGGTTACAGAACTTTCAACCGTAGAACTAAAACAATTAATTCTGAAGTTGAAATGTCAAAGAAAATAAATTTCAATAGGCTTTGTAAATTTTAGCGAAGTTACGAAAGTAAGTACTGTGACAAGTTTTAAGTTATATAGTTTACAATTGCCTGAAATCAAAGTTTTGGTCTCGTAAACAATTTTAGGATTTCAGATTGGCAGTCAACGTGTTAAGCAAACCTTCGAATAAGGGTGCAGTTGCGGAAGGAAAATTAGTGAAATGTAAAAATTTGAGAAAATTGATTTACAAAGTAAAATTTTAAATAATAGGGCACAAGAAACAGGGAAGTAATATCTTACTTTTGTCGCGACACTTAAAACTCAAAGTATGAGGACATTGATCACACAGTGGCAATCAAGGGTTTGTCTCTAAAAAGAGCAAATAATCCGCAACTATACAATTTAAATGGTTTCCACGATCGATACATTTTCATTTACATCGACGCAAACATTTTTTCAAAGCAGTTCATAATGGGAGAACGATCGGAGTTAGGTGAAGGCGTACGATCGAACGGGCTCGATCGTCGAAATACAAAGTTGGTTGGCACGCGGTCAAAGAATGCGAATGATCCCACGAAACGAACTGGCCGCGTTGATCTCCTTTCAGCGCGGCCGCGCTTAATTGAATTTCGCTTGTCCAATCAGACATTCAAATTCGTGAATCGGTCGCGCCGAACTTCCGTTGGCTCTTTTCATTCGCCGGTTTGATTTTAATTGAATGCCAGCAGTCGCGCGAAATATCGCCCCCGTCGAACGACGACGACGACGACGACGACGACCGCGACGTTCCGACCATCGATTTTTTCCCTTGGTTTCATTTCGGAAAGTGGCGTCCAGAAGGCCCCTAGGAGGTGTGCGTGGGCGGGAGCGTTTCCCACGCACACCAGGGCACCGTCAACGAGAAAATAGTTGGCCCGTTGTCGCTAATTCACTTTTCAGTTAAAAGACTCGAGTTAAATGAGAACAGGACGCGGCCGCCGCGAACTTCGTCCGCGTTCGGTGGACGTTTAATTAAAATCCTGTTCATTAGAAATTACCATATCCCGCGGTGCGATTATTGGAAAAGTAACTTTCAGGTCCGGTTGGAAGTTCCGCGGCCGGTCGGAGCCGCATCGACCCGATCGATCGCGATAAAAACGCGGAACGATGCCCGGGCCGCGTTCCGTTTCCGATCCGATTATCGCGAAACGATCGGAATAATCGGACGACATCCCCGACGACGCGGGGAGGAAAAAGGAGAGAGAGAGACGGAAGAACGAACGACGAACGCGCGTGCAAATTGCGCGATAGAATCTCGAAGATCGACGCGAAATAAAATCGTCCGCGGCACGGGCAAACTCGCGTAGAATTCGAGGGAGGAAGTGAAACTTCGTAAAGCTTTCCCGCCCTGGCGGCCCGCCCCCATAATCCCGCGATCTCGCTTGACGTGAACCATGGGAATCTTCCGATGAGGCTAATTTCCCCAAGGAAATTCCCGGGGATTGGGAAAATCAGTGGCCCAATCGATTCGGCGCACTCCGCTGGAGAGAAATTATTCATTCTCGATAAAGAGCGTAGTCGTTTGACGGGACGGCACCTGTGGAATCGTTCGCACCAGCGGGCTTCTTGTCTTCGATGTCGCGATTCCTTTTGTCTATGGATGGTCTCGTCGTTTTGGGAAACGATTGACTGACAATAACGAGTGCCATCTTGGAAATTGGAACGGAATGCGCTAACGATGTACGAATACGGTTCTTTCGAACGCTCGATGCGACTCTTGTACGGTTTATTCAGTTTATGATAGCTATGTATCGGTTGAAATATATGTCTAAAAGAATTATTATTGTGTGGGGTTATCGAATGTGAGTTGTATTTCGACTGCACTCCAATCTTGATTGAAGATCTACAGTTATGATTCTTAAAATAAACGTCTATAGGAATTAATATGATGTGATATTACAGAATATAAGTTGCATTTTGATTACACTCGAATCTTGACTGAAGAAAAATGTGCTCGTTCACAACAAATAACGATCTACAGTAATGATTCTTAAAATGAACGTCTATAGGAATTAATATGCACTGGGATTACTGAATACAAATTGTATTTTGATTACACTTCAATCTTGACCGAAGAAAAATATGCTTTTGAAATGTCCAATTTACGAATCACGTATGTTCATTTTAAGAATCATTACTGTAGTTAAAAATACCCCCAAAAATGTACAATTCCTACACTCGCGTGAACCAACGAATGAACGAACTTATCGTTTTCGAAGAATAAGCAGGAGGAGAATAAAATTTCGAAGGAGGATTCTCCCGCGACGAACCAATCTGCGAAACTCTAAATTGCCGACAATGTTCTTCTTACAAAGTAACGGTTTTGGCCGACCTCCACGGCATAAGAACACTCATAAACTGCAGCTTGTTTGTCTGAACGCTTATAAAAGAGAATTAAAAGGACCTCTCTTCTTGGGAGCTTGCTCGGAAATAAGAATTCCAACGGCATTTACAAAGAGGGCAGTTTGCGTTTGAGCGAGGCCGCGAGTGTACCTTTGAAATGAAAAATCGTCGGGATCTCCGCGTCCTGTGTTCGTCCACCTCTACCCCCTTGCCGTTTTCAAGAGACACTCGGCGGTGAACCTGGAATCTCTTTCTTTCTCCCCGCGAACGCGGACCATCGACTCCGTTTATCCATTACTCGCCACGCAAGGACGATTTAGAGCAGCGGTTCTTCGAAACATTTCGGAGTGGTATCCTTCCCCGAAACAAAAGGAAAATTTCTCTATCCAAGGTAAGCGATACGATGATTAATGTATCGATAGAAAGAGGCATTCAACCCTCTGCAACCCCCCGTGACTCTCGAATCACGTACATTATACTAGTATACAAAGAGGTAGAATTAAATTTGCAATCTCAGAATTTTCGAACGAAACTTTTATTTTTTATTAAGTTAAGACTAAAATAGGTCGTCCAACATCACGAGAGCATACCAAAAGTCTGACAGAAGCTTGAATTATATAGAGAAAAATTGCAGATTTTAATTAGTGCTACTCAAAAGTCTGCGATAACATATATTTATATTGAGTGAGACAAAAATATAAAATAGGGTGCTATTAAGAACGAAACTTTGCTAATACGTTCCCTATTACCTCTGGATTAAAATAGAATACGTATTCAATGAGTACAAAATTCAATCAACGAAAATCAATAAAAAGTAATTAAATGGGCAATTTTCTTTCCCCTTCAGGTTGACGTCTTCCGAAAAGTTTGAAAACCACTGGCTTAGGCGGTCGTTAGATGATCGATCGGATGAGCGACAACGCGACGGCTGTCGTTCGCGACCTTTCGTCCGTAATTGCGTTCATTAACGCTCGTTCTCCGTCCGATAATGAGCTCAAACGGACGCAACAAACCGTGGAAACGCGGTCACCATTAATTGGCCGCGGTTCAGTGTAACCTCGACCATTCGGTAGCGTGTGTGTTCGTCATCTTCCAAGAATGTTAATCGCGATTTGCCATTGAATCGATCCGATCGTCATGTCGAAGCTCTTCTTCGTCGAACGAAATCAGAAAAACAATATTTGGCCAATTCGATAGATACAAATTCGACAGAGGATCTTTTATTTACCAAATAATAAATCCTGGTCAATATTGACTAGAAATATGAATGTCTACTGTTTTACTGAAGTCACCATATCTCTGAAAACCTGTAACATTGAAATCTCCAGTACAGAAGGAATCGAACCGAAAAATGCTGGAAACTTCATCGACAGTTACACAAACATCCACAACGAACTCTCGTTTCTGAGACTACTTCAGCATTGAATACTTAAATTTCTGTTTAAGGGGCAGGAAGAAATTCCAGAAGAAATATGAAATCGTAAAAGTTCCGCAACTATTCCGCTTACATCGAACCTTTCTTCGTGCTTCCCGCTCAGCGGAAACTTTCAAAGAAGTTTCAAAAAGGAGCAACAACGGGGAATTTTTCCGTGATCCCGACTCGTTCGTTCTCCATTTCCAATTACCGCTGTTCTGCGAAAAAATGGCGTTCTTAAAAAATCACGAGAACGACGCCCGAGGAGTTTAATGATTCACATACGGTGCAATAAGTAACGCCGGCCCCTTCGATCGGGGAGCGAGTCTATCCGCGTTAGATTTGATTGAAATCCACTTTAAATGTTACGGCAATAAAAGGGCGTCGGTTCCACGGTCGATGGTAATGGCGAACTCGCGATTGAAATTTTTATCGTTCCCTTTCCCTTTCGATTGGTCTTGTTTTCCCTTCCCGTTCGACGTCGATCGATACTTTTCGTGGTTTCTTCTCGTCCCGAAATTCACGCCGACAGACGTAGTTAAGATTTATACGGTCCGACCTATTATAATAGCGAATTTGCATGACAAAGTGTCTTCCAAGCCGATCCCCCCCTGGTTTAAGTGGATTGAGCGGGTAGAGCCAAGCGTCGTTTGAGTCTCGCTCGAGAACTCCATTTACCATTTTTATCCCATCGCGGGATCCTTGAAAACAAACGCAATTGCAAGAGCATAAGAGCGTAAGAACATTACCGATGCGACGGCTGGAGGACGTTAATTAGCCCAATAGTAATCGATACTTTCCGCGCGACCTTGTTGCGATGGAAGAGCCAAAGGAAAATGGAAAATCGAGTTCGGTCCACGGTTCTTTCTAGAGCAGAAACGAGTGATTTTTCTTTAATAACAAAAATTTAAATATCTTTGTATTAGCTTGAACGCTGACTAACTTCGTAGAGAATATAGAGTTCACCTAGGACATGAATTTTAATATAATATTTACTCTAAAATTTCTTCGTAATATTAGTAGAGTTTCCAGTATTTGAAAAAGTACCGAGTGTGTCGAAAAGTAAAAAAAGTTTGGAGAACACTAGTGTAATTGGTCATGCTCCAATTGGGCCACTGACTGAATAAACATTAGCTTCGGATACGTACTTCATTTGAATTATTTGTATTACTTTATTTTACAATATTCAAATAAAAATATTTATTTCTCTCTTACTACTTCTAATAAGAGATCGTTGTATCCTCACTCTAAAAAGAATCTAAATTATGCAAGATAGTTAATAGGTACGTAATGAGTGCTAACAGATTATTAATTCTAATAGATTAGGAGAGAACTTATATTTTTAGTTTACGGAAAGGAACACAGATTTAAAGAATGTAATCCATAATGTGCTACGTTTAAATAGGGATTCCGGGGAAGAATCCCCGCGTTTCTCTGATTAAAATTGAATCGTTTCTCACCCCTCGCCAGCAACAGTCGGCAACAGCTGGCAGACGCTGACGACGGCCATATTGTTGAGGTCTAGGAGCCCCCTAGTCTACAGCACAGATTTAGGAGATAGTTCAAGTACCCCGTGCATTAACTCAAAGCATTCGTACCCTTACTTAGTTTTAAGAGGACCTGTTTAGTCTTATTGAAGTGTTCCAAGAACAGAGTGCATTCATGGGAGGAAGATCATTAGGGTGAGAGCCTCAACCAGAACAACGTGGAAGAAAAGAAACTCATGATATTTTAATTCTACAATACATATCTCTTAGAGAGATAAGAAAAAAAACACGAAAGAATTGCAATTTATTATGAGCATAATCCGGGGTACAATTTTGTCTACTTTTTTTCCAAAGTTCTATACAATTTTGGACACGAAGCACAAGAACTGAAATACATTAAATTCACGGTTTCTAATTATTGCATCCTCTGGGGGCAAGAAACAATTTCGTACTCGATCGGGGAACGTTTAGAAGAATCGATGGTGAATCGGGAACACGACACCGCCATATTCCTCTCACAAAGAGCCCGTTACGGTTGGATCAGAGGGCATAAATCGCGTTTAAAATGTGCATCGATATGCAAGGACGTCACCGACAGGCAGTAGGTCACGCGAAGCGCAACTTTTTTCATTTCCCCGTAGCGATAGCCTAATTTTGAGGCCGCGGGGGTCGTCAAAGGTCTAATTATTCGATGGAACTCTCGCTTAAAGCCGTGTGAACGGCGATGCAATGGAAACGGAGCCGGCCTAGTTGGACAATTTCGCTTCGCGGATCCAATCGAGTCCTCTCTTTCTCTCCTAAGACTAGATTGCCAGACCCAAGAGACGACGAGCGTCTTTTCGGTGCTCGATCGAACCGAAATTTGAATTGCAAATCCCGTGGAATTGCAAAACCTGTAAAGGGTGGCCGAGAGGAGAACGCAACAGGCTCGGTAGGCGCGTTGCATCTGCGCCTCCCGGTGCACTTTTCGATGCATGTTGCGTGTACACACGGAGCGTACTACGCCACGGGCTGCCAGCAACACGCGACGAGAGATTTGCAACATTGTCCGTTACAGTCAGACAACGTCTCTTGCCAGCTCGAGCATGTAATCGACCGGGCTGAGTGTCCCCTTGTGCACGCGCCCGTGTCCACGTGTGCACGGACCAAGAGGACTGCCGCTTTGTCTCTTGTACACCACCTCTCTGCATTACGTACTCGTGAAAAATGCGTTCCACGTATGATACACTTTGCGGCAAGTGGGCCACCGCGACGCTCTGTAATTTTCTCCCGACGCCGCGGAGCCGACGCTGAAATATCGCCGGGGGACGACGAAAAATTGTGATTTTTCGAGGACCCGCTGGCCCAAATAGCGTCCTGGAAGCTCCGTTCCCTGCTTGTGCATCGCATGGTGGAAATTTGTAACGTCAAACCGGGTTGAAAAATACCGCCACGGTCTGGAAAACTGCATCTCCCGTGGATAAAGTTCCATTTCTCAATTGTAATATTATGCAAGAATTTTTTGTATAAAATGAGACTAAATTTCGAGTAATTCTGTGGTCGAAAATGGGTCTCCAATGGCGAAATTTTATCATGAAAACGTGAAGATAGAAAGTAGGAGGTAACGAGGCCATGGAAACTTCTGATTTGTTTACAGATCAAACGTGAGTCTAAGAAATAGGATGCAAAAAGAGCAGCTGGAAAAACTTGTATTAACTTTCAATGTTTCACTGTGTTCTACATCTATCGAACCAAAACCATCGATATCAGAATCTGTAGCTCTGGAAGCAATAAATGAATTTAATTTTCTCGATGTAAAATAACCGCGATATGTTTCGAACGTGTAGATCATTAAATTTTAACGTGAAAGATAAAGTTTGATTCATTTTTAGAGCCTTAAGCAAGAAATGATTGGCGTGCAATTGCAAGTTTCATGCAAAGGAAATCGATTCAACAATGAACTTTGCCACAGAAGCTTAGAGATGTTAATAGGATGAAGAATATGTTACGAAGAAGAATGGTTTTCGGATTCAAAGTCGAGTCATTCGTTCCCATAATTGTTCTACCTATCAAAGTTGTCAAAGGAACAGACGTTTCCACCAAGTTTAATATCCGAATAGTTTGACGTTAATAGATCTTTCGCACTAAAACGTAAATCAGTGTTTCCCGAAGTAGAAGGTGCATTAGAATTCAAAGAGACTGAGAAGAGAATTTTTATTTTATTTCAAACATACACGTGATGTAGAAATATTCGGTAAACTAAAATTTACTTTATTTATATTATTTATTCAAACTTTTCAAGCCAGGTCAGCTCATTTTTTTTTTTAAATAGCATCGCTGTAAGTTAAATTTTGTTTGCTGAAATGAATTTGAAAACTCGTTTCGGTACATCGAAGCTACATGGGTTGAATTATTTTATAATTTCACGGTACGGAAGAGGCGATACGAGGTGAGGTCAATAAAAATTCATCTGCTTTCTGTCCACCGAGCTCAAGTGTCACGCATCGACGGGACCAGAGGCCTGCACCGCATCACTCATTTCGTGGCTGACTGCTTCTGCTGAAGATCACCGTCGAAAACTCGTGAGATCCTCGAACGTGGAAACACTCTCGAGAGGTTCAAAGGTCGACGTTAAAAATATTACCGTTAACTGGCAGCTCGTAACATTTCTGACCGCTGTATACAATGGCATAATGCACTGACCTGTCCTGTGGAAGCACAAATAATGACGAACTACCAAACAACGTAAACAACTTTTAAAAATCTATGGAAAACTAATTTTCTTCCAAACATTATACTAGATTGTAAATTCTCAAAGTTCAAGACGAAATCACTAAATTTTCTCGTTGCAATTATAGTTTGCAAATCTCGAAGGCACCAGATCCAAGCTGTATCGCGTAACAAGAAACCTCGAGGATGACAAAACGCGACGGTTCAAGTTTTCCGCTTTGAAAGTCGCGTCCAGGCGATTGGCGGAATTAATCCGTATCACGAGCACAAAATTTCATTCTTTTCGTTGAACAACCGTTTACCGGGCCGATGAACGGCATAACAGAGAATAAATGGCTTTTGTTAAAACAATTCGGGTCCACGATTCGCATCCGTCATGGAGAATTAACACCAATCGACAGTGTCCAGCGCAATATTCGAACGTTGACGTTTACGATGAATCGTCGAATTTTTCGTTTCACTCGACTTTGTGAAAAAGATTTAAATACTTAAATCTAATTTCTATAACAAACATCATTTTAAATTTGCACGAATGATCGTTTCTATTTCGATCGTGTCACGATTTCCCGGACCGTCCTGTGCAACCTGCCATCGATCGAGGGTTCGATGAACTCCCAGCGTGGCACTCTTAATTCGACCGCGTCTGCGAACGAACAGCCCCCGAAATAGAAAAGGCAGAATTCGACGGTGGACTAATTCCGTACGGTCGCGGTAAATTGTCGAGGAAAAAGGAAAGCCCATCGGTGGAAACTCGATACGAAGGGATTCCCTCGCGAAGGCGTCGTGACGCGGTCTCAGGGCCGGCGATTCGATATTTTCCAGGCGTCCGGGTCGCGGGTTATCGCGCGGAGAAAAGATCCCGGAGCAAAACCCTACAACGTCGCCTTGTTCTCCCTTCTCGGGCGCGAACGAAACAATACCGGTAGTGTTCAATGCGAAAGTTTCACGATTCTCACTTCTCCTTCCCGTTCGACCCTTCACTGAACCCTCTTTCACTCAAGCGACTCCGCTAACGAAGACCAGAAACTCCTGGAACTAACCTTATTTGTATGGTAAACGCGTGTGAGCCGGTCGGACACGTAATGAATGCGTGCGTCTGTATGAGAAATGAATGAAGTCATTCTCGCGCAGACAGGCAGCCGCGAGCGCGAATTTGCGAACCCGATCCACGAGCAAAACAGGGTACAGGGGACAGTACAAGCACGATCATCGATTAAACATTTTTAAAACACATCGATTCGACGAGTTTCAAATTCCATACTCAAAGTTACAGAACGCGTAAATATTATTGGCAGGCAACTTACGTTCGAATTAAATCGTTTTAATGACTTGAATATACTCCTAATTAAAAGAAATACACCATTTTAATGCAACTATCAACGTGATAATATTCGTCTTCCAAAGATGTTTGTCTTCTCGCTCGAATAAGTCTGAATTTATTTATTTTCTTGTTGATACCATTTTACCACTCATATTTTTAATGCATTTAAACAAAAAAGAATATTTCAGTCGTATACAGGGTGTTCGGCCACCACTGGGGAAAATTTTAATGGGAGATTCTAGAGGTCAAAATAAGACGAAAATCAAGAATACTAATTTGTTGATGGAAGCTTCGTTAAAAAGTTATTAACGTTTAAAGTTCCGCCAATACTGAATTTTTTTCTAGAAAGTGAGTAGGATTTTGAGGGTATGTCTGATGACCAAAAATGATTGCATTGACCCCCGCAACTGAAAATAATTTTTCCAGAACGTTTTGAAATTTTTTTTTTTCGCCGAAAAATTTAGGCACCTACCCCTGTCGATTTTTCTTAAAAATTCAAAAAATTGTGTGAAGGACCAACTTTTCGAGTATTTTTGCGATTTGTACATATTCTACACTAAAATACGCGTAGTTTGCTTTTTTAAACATTAAAATCGCCCAATCCGTTCAGAAGTTATGACGTTTTAAAGATATGCATGAAATTTCAGCGAAGCATTTCTGGCCTCACATTAGATCTTCGGTAAAGAATTTTTTTCTCGAAAATGCGTAGGATTTGGGGGGTATGTATAATGACCAAAAATGATTGTATTTTACCCCTGTAACTAAATATAATTTTTTTAATATGATTTGAAATTTTTTAATTTCGTCTAAAAATTTCAGTACCTACTCGAATTTTTTTCTCAAAAGTGGTAGGATTTCAGGGGTATAAGTATTCACCAAAAATGATTGTAATTCAGGCCTGCAACCAAAAATAATTTTTTCAGAATAATTTGAAATTTTTTAAGTACTTTTTAACAAAGCCTCCATCAACAAATTAGTATTCTTGATTTTCGTCTTATTTTAGCCTCGAGAATCTCCCATTAAAATTTTTTCCAGGCGTGGCCGAACACCCTGTATATAACAGAATCTATAAAATGAACCTTTCTTGAGAAATCAATTTCATATAAAAATAGTAGAATATTTATTAAGTTCTTTTAAACGACGATCAGTGACTGGGCGAAGAAAATTAAATGACGATGATTTCAAATAATTTAATTTGCACAGTCTACCTTGTACGTAGTCGGGAACCTTGAGGTGTGAAGGAGACTTTGCAGGATGCATAGAAAAATGTTGCGGCGAGATATGTGGCACGGCGCCTCGATTAGAAAGTGTACGACCAGACAATGAAAACGGCAATAACGCATAAACCCGTTTTCGAGCGTCTAACGATTTACCGATAACATCGTTAACCCCTTAACGTATCTCGTCCGAAGTCTGTTGTACGCGTTCCTTTATTTTCTTTCGCGCATTCGTACGGATCAGCCATGGGATAATTCTGCTCCACTTTCGCATACGCGGTCTTATATCTCATTGTTCCGATGCATAATTTCAGTCCGTGATTTCGAACACCTGGTGGCATAATGTTTGATATTTCGCGTGGAAAGGTAAACGTAAGAGAGCGCGCAGTTTGCGCGATATAGGAGGTAACCCAGGCATGCGTTTTGTTATGTAAACAGCGTATGCGACTATCGTGCAGTTTGGATAGAAATTTTGAGCGCGCGATTAATGACAGAACGCAGATCACGGACGACGTGAATAAATCGTTTCGTATTTACGCGGCGCGCTACCGTTAAAAATTAGGTTGCTCGCGATGGAATGATTAACGTTGCGACCGGTGGAATTTTGCGAGAAAGCACGCAATTATTTACGACACGCAACCCTCGCGACGTATGAAAATATCAATGGAAATTGGACCGCTGCCATTTCTCTTTCATTCTACGCGTGTCTCGAACAGATCGAAATTTGTTACGTGCCAAATTATTCAAATTCACCGTAACACCGTTGGCGAATATCGGATTGCCTAAACTTTGCGAGTCGCAGACGTTGACGTAATTAAGAAACGCTCGATCTTTCGTTACGCGATAATAAATGTGGTACAAACTTATTTTTATACTATTATCAGTGCGAAGTTATAAATTTATTTTAAACAACTTAATTTGTATAACTGTACTGAGGCTAGAAATTTACGTATGGGCTGATCTAATTTCAAGTAGATTTTATATTTGTTAATCTTTTAACGTAATTTAAATTAGGAATACGAGACACAGTACGAGAGTGAGTATACGATTTGAAAACGTCTGGTTTCCAATACCATTGCAGTGACAGACAATCTTCCACTTCTCGAATCGCAGTTCTCGTGTACCCACATAATCGTCGACATTATTAAACCGATACTCGACCAACTACGCCTTTCATCCAATTTTCCGGAAACGACGTCGTTAGGAACGTCGCTGGCCAATCCCAACGACTACGACGATCCTGTAAAACACGTCGATGCAAAATGTCCCTGGTCAGCGATACCCTGGCGATATCTGCGTAGCGAAAGGACGCCCACGGGAACGTAATCGACACTTTTAATGAACAGATTACGACGAACAATAGCAATTTGCGGCCGATTATGCACGGCCGCGTGCAAGTTCCGCGACGACCCATTTACTCTCTCGAAGCGAACTTCGTGGTGCATACGTGCAATCAGAAATGGATGAAATTCTTACTTAAAGTAAGATCTCGAATAACGAATAAAAGACAAACAACATTTTATTCGTTACTGGTTCAATAAAAATTAAAATGTAACCTTCAACGTATAAAATCGAGTCGTTCGTGGCTGAACAAATTATTCAGTTATTCCTCGTGGAAAAATGTGTTGAAAAAAAATGAAATTTTATCAAATTGGACTCTGTTAATTTAATATCGATTTTTAAGATTCATCGGATACACATGCAGTGAGCTTGGACGTCAAGTAGAATTAGCAAGCATGAACAGACACGTCAACCAAATCGTATTAAAACGTACGAAACGAAGCTTTGACGAGTGGAAATTCTGCAACTGTTATGCTACGAGTCTTTAATAAGTGTAAAAAGTCTCTATGAATATTAACATCGTCAGAGAATGTTGAAGAAAAGTGGTCGAATTCGATTAAAATCACTTTTAAACTAATTTGTTTTTGCATTTTATTTGATTACTAAATTATCAGTTGCTCGAAATAGTGGTGAAATTTAGTGTACAACCTAATAAAAATTTCACCGTTCAGACGAATAATCAACGCAAATATATGTGCTATTTTCCCCTCGTCGCTTTTAATTTTAATAAATTTTTCTCGTCCCCGCTGGCGATTCTATTAACGATCATTTGGATAATTAACGACATTTCGACGCCGAAATCGATGATGAAATCGAGCCGGTGACCCGTGGAAGATGCTGACGATCGCGATGGCGACGATAGCGATGACGATAACGATCTCGGTGACGTGGGGACAATGATCGAGAAGCTCGCATCGCCGATAAAATTGGACGACAATGAGCGAGCGGAATGCAAATCGAGTTTGCCCTTTTGAATTCTCATTCATGGGGAGCTAATGACCTCGCAGGTCGTGCATGTTTAGATAAGAGAGTCGCTGTGTCGTTTACGTGTACGTACATACGCGGGTATCGATGTATCGTAACACCAGATAAAAATTATCTTACGAATGTCGGTTTAAAAAATAGTAGATTATCCAGTGTTTACAATAAACCAATTTGTCACAAACAAGCGGTGTTAGTGTATTTCTGAAGCTCTTATCTTCGAACCGAACTCACAGAGACGCTTGTGACACGTCGGACGAGACACTTTCAAGTACAAGGTCGTAGATTTATGTCCATCATTTTCAAAAAGCTTAAAACATACTTTAGACTTCGTTTAGAAAGTAATCAGTGACATGAAGAATACCCAAGTACTCTGCAATATTTTATTTCAATAATAGATGGGACTTTTTATCCACTTATAAAATATTTAGTTTCATAATTAAAATTTGTAGAATGTGTAACGTTTCTTTTATTTGTTAATCAATAGTTGAGATTAGAATTCTACTCGTCTCTGATATAGCACTGGTTTTTCCCATCTAGAGTATACATCTATGGCGACGCTTCTCACACTCGCCAGCAGGGGGCTACGCTTTCTCACAAGTGCTCGATCGACCACCCATTCCTATACATACGCTCGTCAACCATTGAATATTCCAGCATCTAAGGCAGAGCCTGCTAGGATGAAAACAATTCAGGTGTTTGGACACCTTGCAAACTATACATTCGAGTCGAAATTTGAATTGATGTAAACTGTACATTCAAAGTCGAGAAGCTCTGTGATATTATATGTGGCTTTAAAAAAATATCTTTAAAGAGAGGTATAACTTTCAAAATTATAACGTCAAATTTCAAGCGTTTGAGAACACAAGGGCCATTTTCCTAGATCGTTGAGCGATAGATGGATCTAGAAACGCAATTTCCCTCGATGAAACAAAGCACCAGGGTGAATGAAACGCGCGTTAGCGTCGGGATATCGCCGACGGCGGTCGACGAAAAAAATCCGTAGGCCGCGAAAAAAAGGAGGAAGCCTGAACGAGCCGATGTCCCGTTGTGCACGCTGCATAATGACTCGATTGTAAACCCACGGGCGCGCGTTGCATCATTCATGCGAGTCGAGGGCGAGAACGCCATATTTGGTTTCGTCTCATCAGAAGAGCCTCTCTCCACGGGGACGGCTATTTGTTCATTAATCTTATATCGCAACTTCTGGCGCATGAATTACCAATGCACTTGGATCCCTTATCTCGTGTGCACGCGCGATCGTCGATCCGGCTTGACGAAAAAGCGAAACGACTTGGCGAAAAGCTGCGTGAAATATTGCTTGGTCGGAAGACGCGTCGGCGTTTGGCGGATGAAACGTCGAAAAATTGCAAATATTTGTTCGACGCTGTTGCATTATGTCCAAAGGCAATCGGATATCAAAATCATAAAAATAGTTTTGTTTGTGTAATGCAATTTATAAATCTTGTTGTGAAGTGAAAAATATATACCTGGTATATTTCTATCAATTTCTGAGATTTTATTTATATTTTTAGAAAAGTTCCAAGCATCTCAGTTTTATTTATATAGAATTTATTTTTAAGAATTGTATGTTGCATAAAAGCATCCAAAAATATTATACAAGTGTTCTTTCTATTCGTGTTGTATTTTTAGAAATAAAATGCAACAGAATTTTCTGTGTGACTTTGTATGTGATTTGTATATAGCGTGTAGTGTAATTTATTTATCTAATCCGATTCGAAATCTATGAAGACCGAAAGAGAAATCCATACTCGCGCGATCTGAGGGAATCGACGATCAAGGATCTTCCGCGTACGATTTTTCCGAATATCGATGGACGCTATTACAGATTCTCGTTCGTTGGTTCTCTGTATCGTTTCGACCGAATTTGCTTTCGGACGATGCGCATAGCGGGTGACCTACTTCCCCCCATACCGGAAGGAAAACACGTGAATATGACATTTATTAAAAATTCAACCGAGTGGCCACTTGGCACGCTTAGGAAAAGTCAACCCAACGGGGGGGAATCTCGGTGCAAACGCCGCATGACGGAATCGTGGCCAAAAATATTCATTATAAGGTGAATAGCGCGCCATGCTGCTCGAGTTTCTTTAACTTGGAAGCGTACTCCGAAATCTGGAACGTTTTCTATAACGTGATCAATGTTCCAGAACGTAGTCAACCAATCTTTAAAATTTATCGACGAGTCGTTCCAGCGAAATCTATACGATTTCTACGAGGTATTCCTTGGAAGAAAAGTTTAGAAGATGATTTCAAAAAAGAGCAAACGTGCAATGTTTCGTTAGAATTCGCGACTTCTGATCGCTGGTGACCTGCATTTCTAATTTACAATCCTTTTTTAATTGTAGGAAAATAATTTATACAAGTTAAATCACAGAGGAAATAGTAAATTAGTATATTTGGTTCTAGGGTTAAAATCTTAAGTTTTTAAATTTAAAGTTTAGACTCCTGACACTTGTAAAATTGTGAATGCTACAACTACGTCACTGAATTATTATAACATGAAGAAACTTCAAGGACGTAAGAAACTGGCCAACGCGCTAACATCAAAGGAAATTGGAAATAGAACGACTCGTTTGTCTTTTGTTTCAGACAAAAGTAGATTGTTCCAACGATTATGTACGAGGTCGAGTACGAACTATAAATGAGTCTCGTTCTTATTGGATCGGTTACTTCGATAATTGTTCCTGAAACAGTTCCTGTAACTGTCGAGGTTCTATAGCATAACTCACCTGTAAATAACCGATTCGCTACACCCAGCAGCGTGTTAAGTTCAGTCGAGAATATTTCTGAATCGATCGCATTGTAAGGCATATCCGACCGATCCTACGTTAGCGGAAAACAGGAAATTACCGTCAGTTACGTTCACGCAGCTATACAGTTCGTACCTCTAATAGTTACGCCCCAACGACCGTTTGAAAATCCTCACGGTAAATACCACCTTAGAGGAATCAGCTTTTATGTGTCCCATTCAACTGTTTAATCTATTCCTTTTCGATCCTCATACTCCTATAATGATCCAATCGTAGCGTTTAAATCCTCATGCACCTTCTCGTCCCACTATCGAATTTTAAACTTCCCTTTACTACGCACCTGGCATTTGAATTTTCCATTACTTTTAATTTCACTAAAATTTACAAATCACAGATGGGACTTAAATAACGCAAGGATTCCTTTGGATCTGGTGGCAACGCTTCCCGTGCTCGCCGTCAGAGGGCTACGCTCTTGTTTCTCTCGCAAGTACCCACTAGCAGACTCAACGACCACCACAGATATGTTCGAGTACAGTCTCAATAATATTCTCACAGCTCTCTCGACTGTGTTCAGATAGAATATAGACAGAGAGCTTGTAATAAATACAATATGGCGTCTCCGAGGAACTCTCTCGCGTCGTCTAATAGAATTCAGCGTGGCACCGCGAGCGACGCAATAAAACGCGGGTAAAGCAAGACGAGCGGCTCGATTACGTCCGTATAACGCGAAACCGGTCTTCCGTAAACCTAGAACAAGCCGTTTCGACGCGGATCCGCGGCTCCATTCCCCGGTTCCGTGTGTCTCGTAGCCGCGATCTCTCTCGCGTCGGGACTCGCGAAAATTCGCGAACCTCAGACACGTCGAGAGAACGACAGAGAGAGAGAGAGAGAGAGAGAGAGAGAGAGAGAGAGAGAGAGAGAGAGAAACATGCAGTCGTCGACGCCCGTAAACCGGCGCTAAAATAAATCAACGCTCGCACAGGTTGCGCGGCACACTTCGCCGTGTAGCGGACCGACTTTCTTCGTGACAATGGGAAGTGTGCCGAGGGACAAGGGCCCTTCACAATGGCGTAACGCGAAACGGTACGCGCCTGGCAGCTAAGTGCATCATGCTTTGACGAAGGCGTACCCGGCGAGCAGCGTTTCTCAAAGAGATTGTTGAGATCTCTCTCCGTCTTCCGTCATATTTCTCTAACCTGTCGTCTTCGGTATTCCAACATCGATTGTCGGACTCCGACAGACGCCATATTGGATTCCCAGGTTGACTTTGGTACCCGCGAGGAGCGTTCTGCCCTTTGAAAAACGATCGCGAGCGGTGGTTTGAGAGACGCTGAGGCCGGGTGTATATATCACCGAGAAGAACCGGAGCCCGGTGGTGGTGTTACCGAGGGAAGCTGGTCGGGCCGCTGGAGGAGGGCTCGGAGGGGTGAATCAGGGGGGCCACTTCTCTATAGAAGCTCTTTTTTTCGCTTCTTTCATGCCGGCAGCACAAGTGGAGTCAATGACTGCCGCGGGCCCATTCATGAAATTTATCGAGGTAATCGGCCGGTTACGCTCGCTACGAGAGGCCACGGGAACATCGTGGATGCTTGCACGCGGCACGCGTCGCGCCCTTCGAATGCACGACGAACAGTCGCGAACAGAATCCACGATTCCCGCGATAGCACCGAGTATAGTCGTCTGAGGTGCGTTGTACAACCATTGGGAATATTAAAGTCGTTTCCATTGGTATAGAAGTTTGCTCTCAGTAGCATCTTCGACGTTCACACAATCATTAGTGACATGACTTCTCAGTGAGAAGCTAAAGAAATTAATTCTCCAGATTGAAATTATTGGAATTGTAGGAAGAAACTTTAGACATGTACAGTCGTCACTGGAGATGATTTTTGTAAGATCATGAGACGGTTAGGAAATTCAACAGAAATAAATCTAGATAGGATTCTTGAATTTTAATGAAACTGTAAAAATAAGTTCTATATCAAATCGTGGGTATACTAGTTTCCAATTGACTAAAATCAATTTCAGGTGTTTGGTCTGATAGTCAAAGTGTTAAAGATAGCAAGGGCGAACTCATCAAATGGTTCACCTATTTTTGCAGAGTTCACCCTTATGGGAAATATTTAAAACTCATTTGCATTTAATCATTCCTTTCTTGAGTTTTAGTGTCCTCGACGTTTTGTTTGTACTGTGAGTACGCGAGAAGTTGGCCAGTGAAAGGAATGTGGGTCTGATTGGTGCCTAAATCCCCACTCTAGTTCGCTATTGGTCGGAAGGATAAAAGTGGGGATGGGTGGAGCAAGCGAAGTATGTACTCCCCTGTCCCCTGTGTTGTCCCACTAGCCAACTTCTCGCGGAAGAATAGTACATTTTTGACGATCCAATTTTGTAGACTGAATTCCTTCGACAGTCGACAAAGTGGCATAGAATCAATAATTATATTGTGATAACTAAAATATTCCAGATACTGGGGTCAACTTGACTCCATGAAAATTAAGTTCCTTTTAAATAGAGAGA
The DNA here is from genome assembly GCF_051014445.1 of Colletes latitarsis. Lineage (NCBI taxonomy): Eukaryota > Metazoa > Arthropoda > Insecta > Hymenoptera > Colletidae > Colletes > Colletes latitarsis. The sequence continues at coordinate 16,380,373 of NC_135139.1, read as the reverse complement.
TTTCTAGTATGATACATCGCAATATAAACAATTTTGAATTTTAGAAGTAAAGAAGATGTGTGATATGCTTCGAATGGGACACTTCTTGCACGTTTCTAGCAACGGAGAGTAGCATCGGTATTCTCACAGATATAATCATAAACAAAAGTGGCGTATTTAAAGCCATTAAAGGTGGAAATGCGGATTAAAAATCCCATACCTGTTGCCATTAGCTCTCGAATATCGCATTAAATGCAATGTTATTACTTCGGAGTTTCAGGGAAATTGCCGTTTAACGCGTTAAAAATAATCGGGTAGCTTTAAAATTCAGCGTCGAACACGCCCGACAAATGCGTATGAATAGAGTCTAGTTTGGAGTCCTAAAAACTTAATGAAAATTACAAATTTTTAAATAAAAATTATCATACATACGAACTTCGAAAATTCGTCGCGTTTTAGGGTGGTAGAAACATACTTTACTTGACAAACTTTAAATCTTCCAATATCATCTCGATGGAAAAATGTTTCCAAGCAAAACTTAGAAATAAATTCCCAAAATTTAAAAACGTATCTCCTTGAAAAGTAAGTATACAGTTTGAGATCAGAATTCTAAACGGAGAAACCCCTGAAATTCCTTGGTAAATCGATGTCTAATGGTCTCTAAGCTCGAAACAATGCGATCCAATAATTTCGTGGTGTCGGTGTTGTCGTGTCGATCGAAAATTAAATTCGCCGCGTTTCTGCGACAAGGAATCGACGATGTCTGGACGATCCAGCGGAAAATCGGTCGCCGCCGTCGTGTTTCTCTTGTTCGAACGAACGCGGTGCAACCGCGAACACGCAACGCGATTGCAGGAGGTGGACGCGGGGGCGGGCGGAGCGCGTCAACAAATATAAGCGAGTCGACCGATTGCGTTCTCATGCGAAAAGCATACGCGACGCGCAGCGTGCAGGTACGCCGGCGTGCGCGCTGTTGCATTTGTAAAGGCCGGTGCACCATAGAACTGCCGACGCGGACGTCAACAAACAAGCACGACGGCCACACTGTCGGGAGTTCAATGCGCCTCGGCGAGTTTGACGGAAGCGTGGATGGGAGGGAGGCGGGTGGTCGGTAGAAAGGGGCGAAACAGGGACAAAGAAGGGTGAACGGGGGTAAGCGCATAGAATGATGCGACGAACATGAAACCTCGATAAAGGGGGAAAATACCTTTCAGGCCAGGGATTCTGCTTAACTGTTTTTAATTGGAAGCAAATACTGAAGTATTCTGGAGGCTTTTAGACTGTTTAGAATGTGGACTGAATTCAGGAAACGATTTTGTTGCAATTCAGATTAATCGTGACGTCTTTTAGTCGTAAATATAAACTCGATGTAATCTGTCGCGTGATCTTTAAATAGTACTCAGATTCAGCTGAGATGTAAACAGACAGCGAAAAGTGTATAACCTAAAGCGTATTAAATATATTACTTTATTATAATTAAAAATACAACAGATTTCGCAGCTTACGAGCACCTCACGGAATTTTTAAAATGGCCATAGAAAATTGAATTTTGTAGACATTACTACTAAAACTTTGCAGTTTCGTTTGCATTTCTTAGATTACGTTTCGATGCCCAGGAAACTTTTAACGTTATTGAGATCACGATGTAGCATAGAAATCAGTCGTTAAACATGCCATTTCCTACGAAGAAGAAATACTGAGGAAATAGTAGAATTTTAAAGGAAATTCGACTTTATGCAGACTTGTACGTTGCATCAAAAATAAAAGCAAAAATTGCATCGATTTTAGTACGAGAATTTTCACAGGCGCTATTCTCTCAATTTCTACCACGACTAATTTATATCCCACAAAATTGGATAACCTAAAAATACATCGAAATTCGAGCAGACACCAGAAGTTCTTCAGATAACATTGAAACACTCCTTTCGCTTAAATTATTCAAACAGAAAATATTTTCTACCGGTGGTATCCAGGGTACTACCGAAAGGAGACTTTGAATAACCAACTCTGTACCGACCTCGACTTTGCATTCGGCTTCTAAAAATTCCGAGAGGCACGTTGCAAGCTACGCATCCCTCTCGAAGGTCTGGCTACGTAGCAGGAATTCACAAACCGAACTTTCCACGCGCTTACCGTGAAAAAATTTCAAGGAACCGCGCGGTCACGTATTCGCCAAGGACGCCTCGCAACTTGGCTGCACCGGCCGGAAACAAACCTTTGAGCTTTCTTCTGTAGGGTTCCCGCGGTTTTGAAAAGTTCCGCGGTGTTTGGACGTATCTCGAGGCTCGTCTGCGTGAAAAGATATCGGCAACCTGACCTTGCAACCGCTCTACACTTTTCGCTGTCTTATTGAACCCCGGAACAAAGGACTTTCCAACAAGAAAGCAACGTCTGATCTACCTTCTCGATAGCGAAACTCTTGCTGCAAGTTGCAATTGAGCACACGAATCTAACAACAGATTTAAAACTGGGGTAAATTTCTAAATTGAACCAAACTACTTACTCTCTCTGAGAAAAGATTCTCATTCTCTGAGCTAGAAAAGTATTAGTTATTTTCAAACAGATAAACGTAGACAACATTCTAAAAACGTATAATGCGGTTTAGATGCACTACAAGCTACACGTTTAAAAATTTTGCAGTTTCAGAAAATGTTCCGGAAAATTTTCGGGCGAAATTAAAAAAATTTTTAATCGTTCTAGAAAAATTATTTTCGGTTGCAGGGGTCAATTACAATCATTTTTGGTGAATAGACACACCCCCGAAATCCCATGCACTTTCGAGAAAAAAAATTCTTTACCGAAAATACAATGTCTGACCAGAGACAGGAATGATTCCCCTGATATTTCATGTGTATGTTTAAAACGTCATAACTTCTCAGTGGATTGAAGGATTTTAATGTTTCAAAATGCAAACAATGAGTATTAATGAGACTCTAGAGCCCCAGAAAAATGGGGCAAAAAAATACATTGAACGCAAGGTCTACTCGTATACATATTTCGTCTGCGGTGAGAACTACTATCGCGTATACGCAGCTGTTCACAGGCGGAACTTTAAACGTTAATAACTTTTTAACGAAGCTTCAATCAACAAACTGGCATCTTTGATTGTCGTCTTATTTTGGCCTCCAGCATCTCTCATTAAAATTTTTCCCAGGGGTGGCTGAACACTCTGTACAATTCAATTAAAAGACAGTGAAGCCTTAGAAAATAATTACCATATCATTCAACCGTTTCTTATATTTTTCTCTTATCGAATTCGAGATACAAGGCACGCGGAAGTTGATTTAAAAAATAGGAGAAAATGGAGTCCCATCGAGGAAGTTTGACAAAATTCAGGCCAGCAGCTTAGCTTTGCCTACGAGCGTCGCAATAAAGGAGAGAACCCGTCTGCGAGCGTTTCGCATACGCGTGTTCTAGCAGCCTTTGTCACTCGATACCTCCACCTCCGAGCTGTTGGGTGTCTCGGTCGTTTTCCCGTGCCGTCTCTCGCCTAACACCTCCGCCGTTACTTTCCCGTTTCATCTGCATCGCGAGCGGGAGTCGTGTTATATACGATTACGCGGAGGAGGACGTCGAGTCAAACGACGCCGGACGGAAAATCGATAGGGAACGATATCTCGGGCTGCCTTGTCGAGCAGTATCGGTGCTCTCCTGCATAGTCTGACCGTTTTAGTGCAAGTTCGAAACGTTCCCGTAAATTCAACAGACAGCTTAGAAATCGACCATTTCAGTGAACTATCTACGCTGCTCGCGAGAAGATAAACCGAAAGAAATTTACTCAGATCGGAAATAGAGGCTAGACTGTTTAACATCCACAGGAATAACGAACAAATTCAGGCTCAGGAGTCGTCTAAAAATTTTATAGAAGATCGTCGATGAATAATTTTTAGAATTTCCCTTTGAGGATAGCTCTGTATTAAGGGAAGATAGAAACAAAAAATCCTAGAAAATTTTTATGATATAATGGTACCTTTTTCGTGACAGTCTGATTTGTTTACATTCATTTAGTGACTCATTTTAAATCATATTTATTGCTATTGAAGTCGGAAGTTTTCCTCGACTACGTTTTAACGCGCATTCGATCAATATTCCGATGGAAAACAGCACCGCATAAAACGACAATTCCCCAACGCTGATCGTTTCTTTTTCATCTCCGTCCGCCGCACTGCAACTATACAAGCTCAATTACGCTCCCAACATTCAACAGTTTGCCTACCCCGGTCTTGCTTACGTTCCATTCATAGTCAGCGTTCGATAAACCGAGCGTACAAGAAAGTTTGCCCCCTTTCGGTCTCTATTAATTTGTAGAAATGTAGCGAAGTGGCATCTTATGGCGATCGTTGCTTTGGCAGCCAGCAACTTTGATTCGCACGCACGCGTACGAACGTCGTAAAATTTCCCGTGCAACTCTTTACGACTCTCTATCGAGTAAATATAAACTTCTGGAACCACGCGAACGATGTTCCGTGCACCGAAACGTCTTTCATCCGCGATAGATTATTTATAGATGCCCACAAATGACTGCTGGCTTGATTCCGTGGTTATATTTAATATTTCTCCGTGTTCAGCGATTAGAGATGGTCCAATTTATAGAAATATTCGATTTTTTTTTTAAATATCTATCCTGAATCGAAATGATTATAAATGAAATCGTCTTACTGACCAATGAATATAATAATGTTGACATCTTTACAGCACAGTAATATCTTGCGTTCAAAATTTAGATAGTGTATTATATAATATGTAAATCACATTATTTAAATTTGAAGAAAACCGAGAATAAATATAATCTATTTAAAATTCATAGGAGATTCTCGATTGAAAAATTGATTTACAAATCTGAAACTCGTTTCGAAAATATTATTTTTTAGAGGGTCGAACGTTCCCAGTATGCATCGCGTCGTACGAGAGCCTCGGTGAAATTTTTGCAATACCGAGATGCTAGACGCAGCGCAACACTTTGTCCGGATTAACGTTGATTACAGTGTTCATAGCGTAGCGTGAAATATAATAATAAGCGAGCGTCGCTTCGAACGACGAGACACGTGTACCGTGCGATGCTCCAGAGTACAGAGAGCGTAACTAGATTTATGATCATTAAAATACACGAGCCGTTTAAGAGGCTGTTTCGCCCATTACCATCGTAATGAGAGTAATAACAGTGATGATCGCGAACGATGACTCCTTGGACGCGTTGTTCCCGTGTCATTTTCGAGAAAACCTTCGTAAAGTTTCGCCTCTACATCTACATGTTCTGAATTTAGCCATGAAATTAAGTCCACAGTGTCTGGTGAAAATAGATCAACGACAGGTTATAAGCAAGACCTAGGAAGTCTAGGAGTCCGGTCGTCGGAGACATTACATTTGAAGAGAAATCATTTAGGACTCGAATAAGTTAATTACAGCAATTTGTTAACAGATATCGAGATTTAAAACAAGATTAAAACTTCTTGAATTGGTCGATATTTATGAAAACTAGGTGCATATCGTGTATGTTCAATAAGTAGTATCCTTTTTGAGACGAAAGAAATATCGCTGGAACTACGAAAAAAATACTAAAGCATGAAATATGCTGTGAAAGTCGTTTCTACACGATACAATCCTATTTACCATTATCTGATTGATGATAGATACGATATTCTATACGAAAGGAAGCTTAAACTACCGATTTCACTGCGGCGATATTTCTCACACTCGCTGACAGAGGGCTACGCTCAACCTTTCTTTCTCACAAGTACTCGAGCGATCACTTATCCCATATGCACTCCTCGACAAACTGACTCCACTGACACATCCAGGACGAAACATTTCAGTAAAAGAATTAAAAAAAAAGAGAAAAGTACTCTGGTATATTCGCTAAAATCAAAGAAATGCCTTTAGATGTCTCCATACTAGATTCTTTTAATATTACATGAAAATTATTACGCTTACCCGATCTTCTATGATTCGAAAAGGATAATAAATCCTTGGAGATATGGTGGAAAAAAGTTTGTGATCAGGTTATAGGCTCCCCAGCTGGGAAAACTCGAAGCATTTCTACGTATAACTGGCAATCAGTGTATCTGTTTTTCTTGCGGCCGGTCGATCGGTCTAGTTTCCCACGCGATCTTTCGCGCGTGATTGTTTATATAATTGATTCGGCCTACTGAGGAATTAGTCGCGGAAATAGAGTCGCCCTGAAACTCCGTCGCTTCAGAGTTAATCAATGAGCGCTTTCTCGGCGTTCCCTCCCTCCTCCGTCGCTCTCAGCCGCTGTCACCACTGCCTTGGGCTATCTTTGTAATCGACGATGACGACTGCAATGCACGTCATCCAAGGCAAGTGGCAACATTGTAACGTCGAATCGGATTGTAACAGGAATATGCGGGTCGCGCGCTGATGCCGCTGGATAACCGTGTCATCGATTAAATCCTATAAATACGACTCCCACCGTTCAACAGACTATTGAAACATCAATTCAACGCAGGAGTGGCTTTTCCCGATCGCGGGGACAGTCGAACGTCCTTTACAAGCTCCGCGTACCGCGTCTTCTTCAGAGGGTGGACGAGGAACCATGCACAAGGAACGAGCAACGACTCACGATAATTTTCACAGAACGTGCTCTTACATTGCTTTACGTTTCTGAGCGTTGCTCTCAAAGGGTCCGGGGAACTCGGCGAACAGAGCGCGACGAGAATCTCTGTGTGTTCTCGTGCGTGGAAAAAATTCAAAGGTTCGAGCGGGAAAGCTTGACCTTCTTCCGCGTAATAACCCTTTGAATCGCGAATTTTTTTATTCGACCGATTTTTTTTGTAAATCAATACCATGGAAGCTTTGAGGGATCGCTGATTACAAATCCGGCGTTAGTAACGATAAAAAATGCATTTATTGCGCTGTCGCAGAAAAGTATAAACGCAGATTTTATTGGATAATAAGGATTTCGTAAGAACGAGATCTCGTTCGTAGAAAGAATTTTGAAACAGGAATATCTTGCAGGATCGAGTCGTTCGAATAGTTCTACATCAACGCACGAGACCACCGCCATAAACAGAATTTATCGCGATCAGGTAACCCGTATGATTCGACTATCTCGGCTCGAATGGATAATTTAGTTCGTCGATAGGGTGGTGTAACGAAGCTGTAACGTCAAGCACGTGGTGCTAGTTTCTAGTTTAGAGTCTTGGTACGGGTCTGCTAAAATGCTCATCTTCGCAAAATAAAAAATAAAGAAAATTTACGATGTTTCAATAAATGATTTTATAAATTTTCCCTTACGATAAAAAGAAAAAATTCAGTCAAACCGTTTGGCTTATAGTAACGAGATGAAATATACGTGCACATTCTTTCTCTGAAAATTTGTTTGATACTCGATAGACTTCGTCGGTTCTCTAATATCAATTCTACCAGATCGAATTCTTTCCGTGCCAATTAAAAAGCAGCGCAGTTGAAAAATTTCACCAATCTAACCAATCTATCATCAGATAATTGTAATATCAGGTCGCATAGTTCGGTGATTAGGAGAGGTCCAATTATTTTTTAAATAAACCCGATTGGAAAACTGTTTTTGTCCCCTTCATAATGAATAAAAATGAATTTAACATTAATCGAAGTATTTTCCAGGCCCCCGAGAATGTAAGACGGATAAACATTTCCGAAAACTGCAACGATCCAACGAGAGATACGCGAGTAAACAAAAGATAAGCCAGCGGCCTGGTCGATTTAAGCAATTTAGGTAAGATCCAGAATCGCACGAAAAATAAGATAACAAAGACAAGCACGTGCCATCTGCCGCGGAGTCAGCGACAACGTGGCTGCCATCTGCTTTTGCAGATGTCTCATCTATTTGCCCTAGCGTCCGAAAAAATATTTGGCTTCCTGGCATTATCCCACGAAGGATCTCCTTTCGATCTATTATAGATAACCGCCGCCCCAAATGAAACAACACACAGGGTCGTCTAAATAAATCTCGTCCACAGACAGCCACAACCCTGAGACGAACATCTTTCACCTGGCAATGCGAAAAATTCATTAACAAAAGGGAGGAGAGAGATTGTAGCACGATAGCTCAAGTTGAAAACGCAATAGGAGTGGTGGGGATGAGTTCGTCGCAACTGTCCGTACCGCAAATCCACGCAATAACCGAGGCAATACTGTATCGCGTTCGAAACGTCCCGTAAAAAGTCAATCATCGATTTATTTTACATTATTGGCGGATTCTGATCGAACGTTGACCCTCCAAATCCTGAAGACACGTAATCGGTGACCCGCGGGAAAAGCGACGACATTCAAAGCGGCGATAATTTTACACGGGCCAGAAGATATCGATCTGTGGCCTTTAACCTTCCGGGCGTAGCGTGCACAGCGATTAAACTATTTCAGGGCGAGGTCGGTTTATTTTGCGCGTCGGCCGTCTATGGGGTAATAACGCGAATCTACAATTACCATCGCGAGTGCTTGTATCGCCGCCGACAGAGAGACGATACGCGTATAAAAGCGCTCGAGGCTTAAGCGCCGATACGATTATAATATTCAATCGGTTGTCGCGATAGTGGCCGGCACGCATAAAGCGCGTGGGGGTTGGTTCGCCGCAGACAGATAACACTTGCACCGGTGAACCGGCGAACGTTTTATCAGCGCGTGGTTGGCTGCGCTGCGAACCAAAGTGTTCCCCACCGCCGCACATCGATCAAAAATTACCAAAAAGTTCGCCAAAATAATACCCTTGCTATTTATAATTTACCACGCCACGGTATTCCGTGTTCTCCAAAGGAGACGGCGTTTCCCTTAAGGGGGTGCATTCGATTAACAAAATTTGATTCAATTTGAATAGTCATTTAATGTGTGACTGATGAATATTCGAAATTTTTATTTAGATAAGAATTCTTTTCATACCTACTGCAAACCTATTATAGGCTTTTGATGTCATTTTTGTACGTGTTCTTGATTAAAATATACGACATATGGTTTCTTCGACAGATTAAATATTGTTGTTTGTTAGGAGGGGTTCAATGTAAATGTTTAAGTCTATCTTCCTAGAAATGAATTGTTCAGCTACTTTCTATTTAATTACATTCAACCCCTTTGTACCACTTCGTTGCTTGATATTATGTTTCTTTTAACACAAACCTTTGCTTTGTTGATCTTATTGCGAGAATTTCTGTCGATGGAAATTGCACACGTTCCAAACACTGTGGCATGTTTCCTCGGGCATATTCCTTGCAAATAATGAAGTCCATACGAAATCAAAAGAAATATCTTTTTATATAATCTTCTATCATATTTGTGATCACAAGGACAGTCTAAAACATTTTCTGTTCATCGAGTCAAATCACGCTTCAAATAATTTTGTAATATAAATAAACAGTACGTCGACGATCTTTCGAGAGTATATTAAAATCTATATCCCGTCCAATAAAACGGTAAGAGTTTCCGTTTACTCCGGGCGTTATTGTCGTGGAAATCGAAAACCGAGGGCTGGCAGGTCGCGCGAAACGAAGAGAAACGAGACGAATGGAGGCTAGAAACAGACGTGCTCGGTACAGACGGCGAAACAGGACAAGGGGGGTGGTTAGAAAGAGGCGGGAGGGTGCGTAGATGGAAGAAGGGGTGTAAAGTTTCTGCGGAGAACTCGAGTCTCGCTAGCGTAGCTTGCCAATAGCGACGCGGCACGGAATTTCGAGGCGCGTTAAGGAGGGCGTTAAGATATTAAATCCGAGGGCTTCGTCGGCTTCGGGTTCCCAACTAATTATGGAGTTGAGTGCAACCTTAAACCCGCGACCCACCGCCTCCCCGCACATTTTCCGCCCGTCGTGAGACCAGCCAGCAATTGATTTAAGACTTCACTCGCAGCTGTGCGGATGCAAAATTGGACGGGAAATTCCCCCGTACCTTCGTTTAGCTCGCGACGCCCGCGAATTCGTCCGACAGCCTGGTTTCCGGTACCGGACGAAAAAGAGGAATTTTCGAGGAGACTTCGACTGCGTTCTCCTGGGGAAAAGTTTCTGCCTCCTTGGGCCAACCACCAATCGCGACTCTTACCTGAAAGCAGAAAAGAGGAAATCGGTTAGAATATGCGTTGAAATATATATTAAATTTTTGTGAACGATTGTATGGGTACAGTTTGTCGATGAGTGCAATTTTTTAGGTAAAATAGGAACGTGGATTGTTCAGCTACATTCTGCAGATTACGGTAAAAATAGTAGAAAAATTGTTTGATAAAATATTTCTACAATTCTACGGTGAAATTAAAAAGAGAAATAAATAACGTAATTACAGAATATTTTCAAGAGTATTTCAAACGTAAACTTTTTCCTCTTTAAATTCAATAAATGAGTGGAAATAAAACAACGAAGGAACAAATAAAGCGTGAAAATATTAGCGATTAAAAGACCAACGTAATTGCTGTAAAGCTTTTAACGCGGAATAAAAAATGTGTAAAATAGTTTCGAGGGAATACCATCTCGAGTGATAGTCGGATGGAACATCCTGTACAGACGACTTCAATTAACGTTTTTGCAGGCGGAAATGATCTACCAATGAATCAGTGCTCACTGAACCGGTATGATTTGCAATTTACCGACGGTATTTGACAATCCTTAATTTACGATCATTTAGACGTCCTCGCGGAAAACATTAATATCATTATATTAAACGTCGAAACCGTTTCTGGGAATTCTAGCCAACGGGCGTCGATTATTCCGAACCGTGTTGCACGTAATGCACACGTGCACGAATGCATTAATCTCCCGCAGTCGCACGTTCGCGTCGACAATCTTTTCACGCGGCGACAAATAATACCGCGCATCGATATCGCGTGGTTAAAAAACGAAATCCGTGAAATTTGTGTAAACTCGATACTTCGTAGCACGGTTGAAAAGTTACAAAAGATAAAACAAGGAAATATTACAGTAAAACGTTATGAAGTGTCGGGACTTTTTTTAAATTCTAAAATTACTCGACAAGTTGCCATTCGTAGATACTGGTTGTTCTTGAGATAACTGTTATTCAAAGAATAAAAAAACGAAGGAGACGTTGAAATCATCGATTAGAATGTAGGTCTCGCAATCAGTGCTACATTTGGAACACCGACGGCGAAAATTATAAAGTCGGTACTCCATTTCCAATGAAAATTCTCACCTTTCAAAATGAAAATAACCACTTAAATAATTCATGCAAATATCTTAATTTCTAAATATCATCGAAGCATCGCGGACGCGTGCTCGTTGCTACAGTCGTACTGGAACTAATTAAAACCACAAAGAAGAAGAAACACGAAAGTAAACGAATCGATGAAGAAGCAACATCCAAGCATTGGACGATAGGTAGAAATTAAAATATGCGACTCGTTAACGAATAGTTCGTTCGAACGTTCCAACCAGCTCATTAGATATTCATCGTGACAGTCTTTTAGAAACTCATTATTTAAATCGATCTGGAACAGACGCGATTAATTCCTCGAAAGAAAGAGATAAACGACGCTATCAACCAGGCAATAGCTTAGGCCTGTATAATTAGAGAAATTATACCACGCCACTTGTTAATAGATCAGATAAACGTTCCAAATTCCTCGACAGGTGTTCGCGGAGATACATTGGATGCTTTCGAGTTGACTTCCGCTCCGATGCTCCAATTATCCGGCGCCTAACGATCCGAACGGTTACGCAACCGCGTCGCCGTCGTTTCTGGAGGCGCGTCGGATCTGCGAATGGCGTAGGTCAGTGAAAAGCGGTCTTCGACCGAATCGACGTCCTCCTCTTCGACGTTTCAAAGGGCAGAAAGGAAAGGGGAACACGAGCCCAGCCGCAATTTCTGGGAACATCCCCGAAGGAATAATAGGATTCGAGTCGTTACAAAAGCCCTTTCACTTCTTGACCTGTACAAAGAAAATATCCTAATAGAGACGAATTTCAAAAAAATTCTCTGTTACCCGAAGACGAGTTTTATGGATCACGTTTCGACGATTGGGGGGGGGGGGGGATACACGTTTGAATGGTTAAATGGATTTTCATTCCTAGTTCTGATTAAATTTTGAACAGAAACAGATATACATATGAAATATACTCGTACTCGAATTTTCAATGAAAAAGATTTTTCAAAAATGGAAATTGGTCTGTATGTACGATTTCACGAATTCTATCTACACAAATATCTTAATACTTTCTCAAATCTTATGGCTTCTGTAAGTAACATTTTCTGGCATTATTTGAAATAATCGAGATATTCGAGTACTGTACTCCAGTCTAAATCTGTACAAGATTTTTAGCTGGCCTCTGCGTGTAAGGATCCCAAGATTGGAATTTCAGAACGCTAGCTGAAGAGCTGCCCCGGAGTTCGACTCCCAAGAACCGTAAATTACAAGCCCGATGCGCTGTATTTTTTATCGGTTACGCGTCCCTTCGGCCAATGACGGACCGGTTACGTCGACGCTATAAATATTAATCCTATAATTGGCCTACAAAGTGATTTACTCGCCTCGTAAAAGCACACCGTTGTTATTTATATCGTCGCATGCAGCGCGCGGTAACGGAATCTGTTCGCGTGGGCAACGCGTGGCCAGGAAAACACAGAGCCGATTATCCTCCCGGCCAACCAGCGATCGATTCTGCGAAACGACCAACGACACGGATCAACTTCGTTCTCCGGAAACGTCGTTCGAAGTCGCAGTTAAACGAGTAGTTCAAAAAATTCTTCGAAAAAGCCCGAGCCCGAGAAATATCGTTCTTCGATCCCCGAGAAGTCTACGTATACTACGAAAGAATCTACAATGGAAATTGAGGCTGAAGACATTTAAAAAATAATAAATTATACAATTACTACAAAATATCTCCATTTAAAAAGGTAACCAAACTAGGCAGAGGGAAGGATTGTCTCTGTAATTCTCGCAATACAATTTTCAAGGCGATACGGGTATTCGTGCACTCGTAATTCATTGTTTTCTTCCATAACGAAAGATACTCTACATTCCTTTTGACTTAGTCTCGCACAAAGAACAGCCTCGTTTGCACCGCGATTACCGAGACACCGTCTGCATATTTTCCACGGCGCGGTTCGACAAAGGCGACATTGTGGTGGCCATTATTATCGTTAAAAATCGTTTCTGGAGGCCTCGACCACCGCTGGTAACGCTCGTCGCGAGCGTCAATTTAATCCCCCAGCCGTTTACACGGCGCGCATACCGAAAGATTTCTTTGAGAGGTCGCAAAAAAAGCTTCCAATTACCGGTCGCGCGTATGTCGTGCCGCGGCATAGAATTGGCTCGTTCCGCAACGCGTCGCGATACGCGGTTTTTTGCGACGTTTCCAGCCGTGTCAGGTATTCCATAACCCAGTTCCGCGGCGGTTTCTCGAGTCGCAGCCTGTTTTCTTTCCGCCACTCCAACAACCGTCGATCTTAATCCGGTCGACGTCGGCTCGCGTGCACCTAAGTAGCTGCGCCGAGATCCCTGCACGCTCTTCCACCGGCGTGCACACGCGTTTCACGTTTGCGTGCACGCGTACGGATTGCACGCGGCCGTTCTTACCGCAACGAAATCGATACGCGGTCAACCGTCTTTTCCTGGAATGTACCCGCGAACGAAGAAGCGTCGAGACGCTCGATCCAAGACTCTCGATGCTTATCGGCTGGCATCGATCGAGATTTCAATCTGGACGCGGGAGCTAGCTACAGCGCTCCCTCTCTTCTTGCAAGAAAATCGGAACGGCCAAATGTCGTGTGGAGAGGTCGAGACGTTCTGCTGCCACGAGCCAAAAAGGAGCCACCGTTTTATCGAGATTTCTAGTTTTGTGCTTCGAGACAACTGAAATTATCTTTTACAGGTTTCTTGTTGCAATATAATGGACAACATTTTAATTATTTAAGTTTTAAGTTATGATATACAGAGTGTGTTGTACTGATTTCTGTTAATATACGCTCTTTGAGATAAAAATGTGCAAATTTATTAAATCCCATTTCATCGAATCACAGATATCTTTATTTTGTACTGATATTACGTAGGTAGTGTTGATAAATAACACTATAAAATGACTAGCTGGAAAAGCAATACAAGCAAGAACGTACGAATTTATAAATTTTCTTATAAATATATTCTAAACTAAATAGATAAATTCAAGATTGGATGTTAAAGAAAATAAATCTAGATGCGTCACCTCCCATACTCGCCACCAGAGGGATCGCGCTCTCACAAGCGCTCGATTGACCCCTCTGGTAGCGAGCATGGGAGGTGACGCTACAATAGGGATTTTGGATTTTAACCCTGTAAAAATAAGTTCAATGACAAATTGTGGGTACGCTAGTTCCCAATTGTCTATAAACAACGTTTCTTTTCATGGACAATTTGAGGGGTTTAGTCTGACAGTCAACCTGTTAACGAAGAAACTGACCCTGACTCATCCTTTCCTTTTAAGCATATCACATATCACACTGCAAGTGTAGAACAATAATAATAGATAGGATCCATTAACTTCAACTAAGTGACTCTTTAAGTAACCTGTTCGAGAGAGGTTAACAAGGTTGTAAAACAGTCGAAACTACCAAAATCCCAGGGAAAGATTGGGTCCGTAAGTTTAAAGACTTAAGAGTACTTTAGAGTTAGTAGAAATTCCAGTTAGAGAAATATCTTTACACGCGAACTTTCCCAGCTGATATCGAAGAAATATAAGTTATATAAACCAGGATAATTAATTACTTGACACCACTTTCTTTGGGAATTTATGACTTTGAAATATAGTTATTTCCGGAACCAGGAAACTCGTGGAAAAGCAGTCTGTCGATAGACTGGCTAGAGTACCGGAAGGTGAAAATCCGTCTCCCGATTAGGGAAGCTTTAGACATCACGTCAGCGACTTTTACGACTCGAAACTTGATCGCCGCTCTAACGGCTTCTGAGCCATAAACCGGCTGATGGACGAGTCGGAATATGAGGTATTTCAATATTACCGTTTAATATTTATTAATCGATCATCCGCGCGTCTCCGGAATATTGCAGCCTGAGTGGCAGGTGTTCGCAAAAATAAACTGTCAAACTTTATACGTGTGTCGCACCTGTGGGGAGCAATTTTTAATACGAAGTTTAGAGGAAGAAATTTTATAAAAAAATTTATAAATTCGTACGTCCTTGCTTGTATTACGTTAGTTTACAATTTATAGACTATTTCAACACTGTTTCGTGTTAAATTCATTTCGAGATAGAATCATATTTTATTTATCTTCGTACACTTCGATTGGAAAAGAGATATTCTATGAAGAAATTTTGTACATTATCTTCAATTGGAAAATAAATATTTTGTAATATTAAATCTAAAATTTTGTAGAATATCTCGTCGTACAAAACGAAGGTTGGTTGTTATTTATGGTCAGACAAATTTTTCCCAGGGTCGTGATCGCGAACGCGTCGCTACGCGGTTTCCTTCAAAAGGTAACGATCGTTGTTTGTTCGTCGATTACTGGCCACGACGTGACATAATGCGAGTTATCGGTCAACGGATGCTCGCGCAAGCCGCGCTGTCGAATCAATGGCGCGCCAAGCGAGAAATATTTATGACCGTGGTTACAAAGTCCTCGCTAGCCACCGATAGCCAATAATCTACATTTTTGTTTCCGACTATGATGAATGCTAATGCTGGCGCGTGCTTTCACGATGAATCATGAACGTGGAGGGGAAAACGTCACTAAGTTCTACGCGTTTCTTCGACGCGATGCGATTTATTTCTCGCGCGATTAATCGGGAGACCCAATTCCGTTCTTTTCGTCCCTGAGCAAGATTCCACTACTTGACAAACGAAATTCTTGTTCGATTAAATAGAATTAATCTTTGCATTTTGAAGTGACTACAAAGATGTTCCACTTTTCCTGATTTACATAGAATAATTGATTAATTTGCTTAAAGAACGATCGTAACAAAGCAGTACAATGTTCGATTCTTTCGACAATGGACTCGCGTTTTTATAAAACAACGAAGAATTGTGTTGCTCCTACTTTTTTACTTAACCATAAATTAACGTTGACTTATAATGTACATAAATAAGTAAACAGAAAAAAAGTAGACGGTATAAGGCAATACAGGTCGAATTATCAAGTAAATGATTCACAGTCGGAATGATGATTATTCACGAGCCTTCGTAAATTATAATTAGCCTATCAAGCGAGAAAGCTGATTCGTCGTGACGCATACAACGACTGAGAAAACGCGTAACACAGTGGGTTCCAAACTTGTTTGTGTTAAAAGTAATACAAAATGTCCAGAACTATAATTTTATCAGATTCGACATACAAAATTAAAGCAAATATATTTTCAAACCTCTTATTTCGTAGAGCTGTGTGTCAAAGTGGGGACTACTTTTTCTAAAAAGCTGCAATTTCCATTTTCGTGAGCAACAAAACTCACTAATCTAAACACAGAAGAGTATGTTTAAACTATCCAGATCTTTCGACGCTCAAAATTTTCTTTCGTTTTTCGACCTGAGATTATTAGATATTCCCCCAGGGATTGCATCCCCAATTTTTGAAAGCTGTGCCGTAAAGCTGCCTTTTTCTATTGGTTCCCGGCGAACATCTGTCCAAAGTCGCGCGCGTTTCGCTCGAAGGGACCGTCGAAACGATCGTCCTCGACTACTTTTACGATCGTTTACGTAATCCTCGTGCAGCGTGCGTGCAACCCCGATGCAGCTTAGGCGTTTCACGCCGGACGATGCGTGACTGGTGAACACGTTGCGTCCACACGCCCACGCACCTCTAATTGCGAGATAGAAATAAGCAGGTTCGCGACGCGACTTTCGCCGGAGC